>NW_027328009.1:0-82836 GCF_047675955.1 Chlorocebus sabaeus
ATACCCTAAGATAAAAACCGAAAAGAAGCTGTCAGAGAAACTGCTTTGTGTTGTGTTAGTTCATCTCACTGTGTTACAGCTTTCCCCTCAAGAAGCCCTTCACTAAGACTGTTCTTGTGAAATTTGCAAACTGATATTTGTAATCCCTTAGAGAGCTATGGTGAAAAAGGAAATATATTCCCTTAAAAACTGGAAATAAGCTTTCTGAGAAACTGCCATGTGTTCTCTTAATGCACCTCACCGAGTTACAGCTTTCCCCTCAAGAAGACTTTCGCTAAGACTGTTGTTGTGGGATTTGCAAAGTGATATTTGGAAGTCCATAGAGGTCTATTGTGAAAAAGGAAATTTCTTCCGTTAAAAACTGGAAAGAAGATTTCTGAGAAATTGCTATTTGTTCTGTTAATTCATCTCACAGAGTTACAGCTTCTCCTCCAGAAGCCTTTCGCTAAGACTGTTCTTGTGGAATTTGCAAAGTGATATTTGGAAGCCCATAGAAGGCTATTTTGAAAAAGGAATTATCCTAAGATAGAATCTGAAAATAAGCTTTCTGAAAATCTGCTTTGTGTTCTGTTAATTCATCTCACAGAGTTACAGCTTTCCCCTCAAAAAGGCTTTCGGTAAGCCTGTTCTTGTGTAATTTGCAATGTGATATTTTGAAGCCCATAGAAGGCTATGGTGAAAAAGGAAATATCTTCCGTTAAAAACTGGAAGGAATATTTCTGAGAAACTACTTTGTGTTCTGTTAATTCATCTCACAGAGTTACAGGTTTCCCCTCTAGAAGCCTTTCGGTAAGACTGTTTTTTGTTATTTCCAAAGTGATATTTGGAATCCCATAGAGGGTTATGGTGAAAAAGAAATATCTTCCGTTAAAAACTGGAAAGAAGCTTTCTAAGAAACTGCCGTGTGTTCTGGTTATACATCTCACCGAGATACTGCTTTCCTCTCAAATAGCCCTTCGCTGAGACTGTTCTTGTGGGATTTGCAAAGTGATATTTGGAAGCCCATAGAGTGCTGTGGTGAAAAGGAAATATCTTCAGTTAAAAACTTGAAAGAAACTTTCTGAGAAACTGCTTTGTGTTCTGTTAATTCATCTCACAGAGTTACAGCTTTCCCCTCAAGAAACGTTTCGCTAAGACTGTTCTTGTGGAATCTGCAAAGTCATGTTTGGAAGCACATATAGCTCTAAGGTGATAAAGGAAATTTCTTCCGTTAAAAACTGGAAAGAAGATTTCTGAGAAACTGCTTTGTGTTCTGTTAATTTATCACACAGAGTTACAGCTTTCCTCTCCAGAAGCCTTTTGCAAGCCCTTAGAGGGCCATGTTGAAAAAGGAAATATCTTCCGTTAAAAACCGAAAAGAAGCTTTCTGAGAAACTTCTTTCTGTTTTGTTAGTTCATATCACAGAGTTACAGCTTTCCCCTCAAGAAGTCGTTCACTAAGACTATTCTTGTGAAATATTCAAAGTGATATTTATAAAGCCATAGAGGGCTATGGTGAAAAAGGAAATATCCTAAGACAGAAACTGAAAAGAAGGTTTCTGAGAAACTGTTTTGTGTTCTCTTAATACATCTCACAGATTTACATCTTTTCCCTCAAGAAGCCTTTCGCGAAGACTGTTCTTGTGGAATATGTAAAGTGATATTTGGAAGCCCGTACAAGGCTATGGTGAAAAAGGAAATATCTTCAGTTAAAAATTGGATAGAAGCTTTCTGAGAAATTGCTTTGTGTTCTCTTAATTCATCTCACAGAGTTACAGCTTTCCCCTCAAGAAGCCGTTCACTAGGACTATTCTTGTGAAATTTTCAAACTGATATTTGGAAACCCTTACAGAGATATGGTGAAAAAGGAAATATCTTCCGTTAAAAACTGGAAAGAAGCTTTCTGAGAAACTGCCGTGAGTTCTGTTCATACATCTCACCGAGTTACAGCTTTCCTCTCAAGAAACCTTTCTCTAAGGCTGTTCTTGTGGAATTTGCAAAGTGATATTTGGAAGCCCATAGTGGGCTATGGTGAAAAAGGAAAAATCTTCGGGTAAAAACTGGAAATAAGCTTTCTGAGAAACTGCTTTGTGTTCTGTTAATTCATCTCACAGAGTTACAACTTTCCCCTCAAGAAGCCGTTCACTAAGACTTTTCTTGTGGAATTTGCAAAGTGATATTTGGAGTCCCATTGAAGTCTATGGTGAAAAAGAAAACATCCTAAGATAAAAACTGAAATGAAGCTTTCTGTGAAACTGCATTGTGTTCTGTAAATTCATCTCACAGAGTTAGAGATTTCCCCTCAAGAAGTCGTTCACTAAGACTGTTCTTGTGAAACTTGCAAAATGATATTTGGAAGCCCATAGAGGGCTATTGTGAAAATGGAAATATCCTAAGATAAAAACCGAAAAGAAACTGTCTGAGAAACTGCTTTGTGTTGTGTTAGTTTATCTCACAGAGTTACAGCTTTCCCCTCAAGAAGTCGTTCACCAAGACTGTTCTTGTGAAATTTGCAAAGTGATATTTGGAAGCTCATAGAAGGCTATGGTGAAAATGAAAATATCTTCCGTTAAAAACTGGAAAGAAGCATTCTGAGAAACTGCCGTGTGTTCTGTTAATACATCTCACCGAGTTACAGCTTTCCCCTCAAGAACCCTCTCGCTAAGACTGTTCTTGTGGAATTTGCAAAGTGATATTTGGAAGCCCTTAGAGGGCTATGGTGAAAAAGGAAATATCGTAAGATAAAAACTGAAAAGAAGCTTTCTGAGAAACTGCTTTGTGTTCTGTGAATTCATCTCACATAGTTACAACATTTCCCTCTAAAACCCTTTCGCTAAGACTGTTCTTGTTGAATTTGCAAAGCGATATTTGGAAGCCCATAGAAGAATATGTTGAAAAAGGAAATATCTTCCGTTAGAAACTGAAAAGAAGCTTGTTGAAAAACTGCTTTGTGTTCTGTTAATTCATCTCACAGAGTTACAACTTTCCCCTCAGGAAATCTTTCGCTTACACTGTTCTTGTGAAATTTGCAAAGTGATATTTGTAATCCCACAGAGGGCTATGGAATAATAGGAAATATCCTCCGTTAAAAACTGGAAAGAAGCTTTCTGAGAAACTGCTTTGTGTTGTGTTAGTTTATCTCACAGAGTTACAGCTTTCCCCTCAAGAAGTCGTTCACTAAGACTTTTCTTGTGGAATTTGCAAAGCGATATTTGGAAGCCCATAGAAGGCTATGGTGAAAATGGAAATATCCTAAGATAAAAACTGAAAAGAAGCTGTCTGAGAAACTGCTCTGTGTTGTGTTAGTTTATCTCACAGAGTTACTGCTTTCCCCTCAAGAAATCGTTCACTAAGACTGTTCTTGTGGAATTTGCAAAGTGATATTTGGAAACCCATAGAGGGCTATGTTGAAAAAGGAAACATCGTAAGATAAAAACTGAAAAGAAGCTTTGTGAGAAATTGCTTTGTGTTCTGTTAATTCGTCTCACAAAGTTACAGCTTTCCCCTCAAGAAGCCTTTCGCTAAGACTGTTCTTGGGGAATTTGCAAAGCGATATTTGGAAACCTATAGAGGGCTAAGGTGAAAAAGGAAATATCTTCCGTTAAAAACTGGAAAGAAGATTTCTGAGAAACTGCTTTGTGTTCTGTTAATGCATCTCACAGGGTTACAGCTTTCCCCTCCAGACACCTTTCACTAACACTGTTCTTGTGGAATTTGCAAAGTGATATTTGGAAGCCCAGAGAGAACTATGGTGAAAAAGGAAATACCTTCAGTTAAAAAATGAAAAGAAGCTTTCCGAGAAACTGCTTTGTGTTCTGTTAATTCATCTCCAAGAGTTACAGCATTCCCCTCCAGACACCTTTCGCTAACACTGTAATTGTGAAATTTGCAAAGTGATATTTGGAAGCCCAGAGAGAATTATGGTGAAAAAGGAAATACCTTCAGTTTAAAAATGAAAAGAAGCTTTCCGAGAAACTGCTTTGTGTTCTGTTAATTCATCTCAAAGAGTTACAGCTTTCCCCTCAGGAAGCCTTCCACTAAGACTGTTTTTGAGGAATTTCCAAAGTGATATGTGGAAGCCCATAGAAGGCTATTGTGAAAACGGAAATATCCTAAGATACTAACCGAAAAGAAGCTGTCTAAAAAACTGCTTTGTGTTCTGTTAGTTCATCGCACAGAGCTACAGATTTCCTCTCAAGAAGACGTTCACTAAGACAGTTTTGTGAAATTTGGAAAGTGATATTTGGATACCCATAGTGGACTATGGTGAAAAAGGAAATATCTTCCGTTAAAAACTGGAAAGAACCATTCTGAGAAAATGCGGTGTGTTCTGTTAGTACATATGACCGAGTTACAGCTTTCCTCTCAAGAAGCCTTTCGCTAAGACTGTTCTTGTGGGATTTCCAAAGTGATATTTGGAAGCCCATAGAGGGCTATAGTGAAAAAGGAATTATCTTCAGTTAAATACTGGAAAGAAGCTTTCTGAGAGACTGCTTTGTGTTCTGTTAATTCATCTCACAGAGTTACAGCTTCCCCCTCAAGAAACCTTTCGCTAAGACTGTTCTTGTGGAATTTTCAAAGTGATATTTGGAAGCCCATAGAGGACTATGGTGAAAAACGAAACATCTTCCGTTAAAAACTGGAAAGAAGATTTGTGAGAAACTGCTTTTTATTCTGTTAATTCATCTCACAGAGTTACAGATTTCCCCTCCAGAAGCCTTTCGCTAAGACTGTTCTAGTGGAATTTGCAAAGTGATATTTGGAAGCCCATGGAGGGCTATGGTGAAAAGGGTAATAACTTCCGTTAAGAACTGGAAAGAAGCTTTCTAAGAAACTGCCGTGTGTTCTGTTAATACATCTCACCGAGTTACAGCTCTACCCTCAAGAAGCCTTTCTATAAAAATGTTCTTGTGGAATTTGCAATGTGATACTTGGAAGCCCATAGAGGGCTATTTTGAAAATGGAAATACCCTAAGATAAAAACCGAAAAGAAGCTGTCAGAGAAACTGCTTTGTGTTGTGTTAGTTCATCTCACTGTGTTACAGCTTTCCCCTCAAGAAGCCCTTCACTAAGACTGTTCTTGTGAAATTTGCAAACTGATATTTGTAATCCCTTAGAGAGCTATGGTGAAAAAGGAAATATATTCCCTTAAAAACTGGAAATAAGCTTTCTGAGAAACTGCCATGTGTTCTCTTAATGCACCTCACCGAGTTACAGCTTTCCCCTCAAGAAGACTTTCGCTAAGACTGTTGTTGTGGGATTTGCAAAGTGATATTTGGAAGTCCATAGAGGTCTATTGTGAAAAAGGAAATTTCTTCCGTTAAAAACTGGAAAGAAGATTTCTGAGAAATTGCTATTTGTTCTGTTAATTCATCTCACAGAGTTACAGCTTCTCCTCCAGAAGCCTTTCGCTAAGACTGTTCTTGTGGAATTTGCAAAGTGATATTTGGAAGCCCATAGAAGGCTATTTTGAAAAAGGAATTATCCTAAGATAGAATCTGAAAATAAGCTTTCTGAAAATCTGCTTTGTGTTCTGTTAATTCATCTCACAGAGTTACAGCTTTCCCCTCAAAAAGGCTTTCGGTAAGCCTGTTCTTGTGTAATTTGCAATGTGATATTTTGAAGCCCATAGAAGGCTATGGTGAAAAAGGAAATATCTTCCGTTAAAAACTGGAAGGAATATTTCTGAGAAACTACTTTGTGTTCTGTTAATTCATCTCACAGAGTTACAGGTTTCCCCTCTAGAAGCCTTTCGGTAAGACTGTTTTTTGTTATTTCCAAAGTGATATTTGGAATCCCATAGAGGGTTATGGTGAAAAAGAAATATCTTCCGTTAAAAACTGGAAAGAAGCTTTCTAAGAAACTGCCGTGTGTTCTGGTTATACATCTCACCGAGATACTGCTTTCCTCTCAAATAGCCCTTCGCTGAGACTGTTCTTGTGGGATTTGCAAAGTGATATTTGGAAGCCCATAGAGTGCTGTGGTGAAAAGGAAATATCTTCAGTTAAAAACTTGAAAGAAACTTTCTGAGAAACTGCTTTGTGTTCTGTTAATTCATCTCACAGAGTTACAGCTTTCCCCTCAAGAAACGTTTCGCTAAGACTGTTCTTGTGGAATCTGCAAAGTCATGTTTGGAAGCACATATAGCTCTAAGGTGATAAAGGAAATTTCTTCCGTTAAAAACTGGAAAGAAGATTTCTGAGAAACTGCTTTGTGTTCTGTTAATTTATCACACAGAGTTACAGCTTTCCTCTCCAGAAGCCTTTTGCAAGCCCTTAGAGGGCCATGTTGAAAAAGGAAATATCTTCCGTTAAAAACCGAAAAGAAGCTTTCTGAGAAACTTCTTTCTGTTTTGTTAGTTCATATCACAGAGTTACAGCTTTCCCCTCAAGAAGTCGTTCACTAAGACTATTCTTGTGAAATATTCAAAGTGATATTTATAAAGCCATAGAGGGCTATGGTGAAAAAGGAAATATCCTAAGACAGAAACTGAAAAGAAGGTTTCTGAGAAACTGTTTTGTGTTCTGTTAATACATCTCACAGATTTACATCTTTTCCCTCAAGAAGCCTTTCGCGAAGACTGTTCTTGTGGAATATGTAAAGTGATATTTGGAAGCCCGTACAAGGCTATGGTGAAAAAGGAAATATCTTCAGTTAAAAATTGGATAGAAGCTTTCTGAGAAATTGCTTTGTGTTCTCTTAATTCATCTCACAGAGTTACAGCTTTCCCCTCAAGAAGCCGTTCACTAGGACTATTCTTGTGAAATTTTCAAACTGATATTTGGAAACCCTTACAGAGATATGGTGAAAAAGGAAATATCTTCCGTTAAAAACTGGAAAGAAGCTTTCTGAGAAACTGCCGTGAGTTCTGTTCATACATCTCACCGAGTTACAGCTTTCCTCTCAAGAAACCTTTCTCTAAGGCTGTTCTTGTGGAATTTGCAAAGTGATATTTGGAAGCCCATAGTGGGCTATGGTGAAAAAGGAAAAATCTTCGGGTAAAAACTGGAAATAAGCTTTCTGAGAAACTGCTTTGTGTTCTGTTAATTCATCTCACAGAGTTACAACTTTCCCCTCAAGAAGCCGTTCACTAAGACTTTTCTTGTGGAATTTGCAAAGTGATATTTGGAGTCCCATTGAAGGCTATGGTGAAAAAGAAAACATCCTAAGATAAAAACTGAAATGAAGCTTTCTGTGAAACTGCATTGTGTTCTGTAAATTCATCTCACAGAGTTAGAGATTTCCCCTCAAGAAGTCGTTCACTAAGACTGTTCTTGTGAAACTTGCAAAATGATATTTGGAAGCCCATAGAGGGCTATTGTGAAAATGGAAATATCCTAAGATAAAAACCGAAAAGAAACTGTCTGAGAAACTGCTTTGTGTTGTGTTAGTTTATCTCACAGAGTTACAGCTTTCCCCTCAAGAAGTCGTTCACCAAGACTGTTCTTGTGAAATTTGCAAAGTGATATTTGGAAGCTCATAGAAGGCTATGGTGAAAATGAAAATATCTTCCGTTAAAAACTGGAAAGAAGCATTCTGAGAAACTGCCGTGTGTTCTGTTAATACATCTCACCGAGTTACAGCTTTCCCCTCAAGAACCCTCTCGCTAAGACTGTTCTTGTGGAATTTGCAAAGTGATATTTGGAAGCCCTTAGAGGGCTATGGTTAAAAAGGAAATATCCACCGTTAAAAACTGGAAAGAAGATTGCTGAGAAACTGCTTTGTGTTCTGTTAATTCATCTCACAGAATTACAGCTTTTCCCTCAGAAGCCTTTCGCTAAGATTGTTCTTGTAGAACTTGCAAAGTGATATTTGGAAGCCCATATAGGGCTACGGTGAAAAAGGAAATATCCTCCGTTAAAAACCGCAAAGAAGCTTTCTGAGAAACTGCTTTATGTTCTGTTAATTCATCTCACAGAATTACAGTTTACCCTCCAGCAGCCGTTCACTGAGCCTGTTCTTGTGGAATTTGCAATGCGATATTGGAAGCCCATAGAGGGTTATGGCGAAAAAGGATATATCCTAAGATAAAAACCGAAAAGAAGCTTTCTGAGAAAATGCATTGTGTCCTCTTAATTCATCTCACAGAGTTACAGCTTTCCCCTCAAGAAGCCATTCACTAAGACTGTTCCTGTGGAATTTGCAAGGTGATAGTTGAAAGCCCATACAGGGCTACGGAGAAAATGGAAATATGTTGCGTTAAATACTGGAATCTTTCTAGGAAACTGCTTTGTGTTCTCTTAATTCATCTCACAGAGTTACAGCTTTCCCCTCAAGAAGCCTTTCGCTAAGACTGTTCATGTGGAATTTGCAAAGTGATATTTGGAATCCCATAGAGGACTATGGTGAAAAAGGAAATATCCTAAGGTAAAAACTGAAAAGTAGGTTTCTGAGAAAATGTTTTGTGTTATGTTAATTCATCTTACAGAGTTACAGTTTTACCCTCAAGAAACCTTTCTCTAAGACTGTTCTTCTGGAATTTGCAAAGTGATATTTGGAAGCCCATAGTGGGCTTTGCTGTAAAAGGAAATATCCTAAGATAAAAAACGAAAAGAAGGTTTCTGAGAAACCGCTTTGTGTTCTGTTAGTTCATCTCACAGAGTTACAGCTTTCCCATCGAGAATCCTTTCGCTAAGACTGTTCTTGTGGAATTTGCAAATATTTTTGGAAGCTCATAGAGGGCTATGCTGAAAAAGGAAATATCCTAAGATAAAAACTGAAAAGAAGCTTTCTGAGAAACTGCTTTGTGTTCTGTTAATTCATCTCAGGGAGTTACGGCTTTCCCTTCAAGAAGTCTTTCACAAAGACTGTTCTTGTGTAATTTGCAAAGTGATTTTTGGAAGGCCACAGAGGGCTATGTTGAAAAAGGAAAAATAGTAAGATTAAATCCGAAAAGAAACTGCTTTGTGTTCTGATAATTCATCTCAGAGAGTTACAGATTTCCACTCAAGAGGCCGTTCACTAAGACTGTTCTTCTCAAATTTGAAAGTGATATTTAGAATCCCATAGAGGGCTATGGTGAAAAAGGAATTATTTTCCGTTAAAAACTGGAAAGACGCTTTCTGAGAAACTGCTTTGTGTTCTGTTAATTCATCTGACAGAGTTACAACATTTCCCTCAGGAAGCCTTTCGCTAAGGCTGTTGTTGTCGAATGTGCAAAGTGATATTTGGAAGCCCATAGAGGACTATGGTGAAAAAGGAAATATCTTGAGTTAAAAAGCGGAAAGAATCTTTCTGAGAAACTCCCTTTTGTTCTGTTAATTCACCTCACAGAGTTACAGCTTTCCCCTCAATAATTCTTTCGCTAAGACTGTTCTTGTGGAATTTGCAAAGTGAGATTTGGAAGCCCATAGAGGGCTATGGTGAAAAAGGAAATATCGTAAGATAAAAACTGAAAAGAAGCTTTCTGAGAAACTGCTTTGTGTTCTGTGAATTCATCTCACATAGTTACAACATTTCCCTCTAAAACCCTTTCGCTAAGACTGTTCTTGTTGAATTTGCAAAGCGATATTTGGAAGCCCATAGAAGAATATGTTGAAAAAGGAAATATCTTCCGTTAGAAACTGAAAAGAAGCTTGTTGAAAAACTGCTTTGTGTTCTGTTAATTCATCTCACAGAGTTACAACTTTCCCCTCAGGAAATCTTTCGCTTACACTGTTCTTGTGAAATTTGCAAAGTGATATTTGGAATCCCACAGAGGGCTATGGAATAATAGGAAATATCCTCCGTTAAAAACTGGAAAGAAGCTTTCTGAGAAACTGCTTTGTGTTGTGTTAGTTTATCTCACAGAGTTACAGCTTTCCCCTCAAGAAGTCGTTCACTAAGACTTTTCTTGTGGAATTTGCAAAGCGATATTTGGAAGCCCATAGAAGGCTATGGTGAAAATGGAAATATCCTAAGATAAAAACCGAAAAGAAGCTGTCTGAGAAACTGCTCTGTGTTGTGTTAGTTTATCTCACAGAGTTACAGCTTTCCCCTCAAGAAATCGTTCACTAAGACTGTTCTTGTGGAATTTGCAAAGTGATATTTGGAAACCCATAGAGGGCTATGTTGAAAAAGGAAACATCGTAAGATAAAAACTGAAAAGAAGCTTTGTGAGAAATTGCTTTGTGTTCTGTTAATTCGTCTCACAAAGTTACAGCTTTCCCCTCAAGAAGCCTTTCGCTAAGACTGTTCTTGGGGAATTTGCAAAGCGATATTTGGAAACCTATAGAGGGCTAAGGTGAAAAAGGAAATATCTTCCGTTAAAAACTGGAAAGAAGATTTCTGAGAAACTGCTTTGTGTTCTGTTAATGCATCTCACAGGGTTACAGCTTTCCCCTCCAGACACCTTTCGCTAACACTGTTCTTGTGGAATTTGCAAAGTGATATTTGGAAGCCCAGAGAGAACTATGGTGAAAAAGGAAATATCTTCAGTTAAAAAATGAAAAGAAGCTTTCCGAGAAACTGCTTTGTGTTCTGTTAATTCATCTCAAAGAGTTACAGCTTTCCCCTCCAGACACCTTTCGCTAACACTGTAATTGTGAAATTTGCAAAGTGATATTTGGAAGCCCAGAGAGAATTATGGTGAAAAAGGAAATACCTTCAGTTTAAAAATGAAAAGAAGCTTTCCGAGAAACTGCTTTGTGTTCTGTTAATTCATCTCAAAGAGTTACAGCTTTCCCCTCAAGAAGCCTTCCACTAAGACTGTTTTTGAGGAATTTCCAAAGTGATATGTGGAAGCCCATAGAAGGCTATTGTGAAAACGGAAATATCCTAAGATACTAACCGAAAAGAAGCTGTCTAAAAAACTGCTTTGTGTTCTGTTAGTTCATCGCACAGAGCTACAGATTTCCTCTCAAGAAGACGTTCACTAAGACAGTTTTGTGAAATTTGGAAAGTGATATTTGGATACCCATAGTGGACTATGGTGAAAAAGGAAATATCTTCCGTTAAAAACTGGAAAGAACCATTCTGAGAAAATGCGGTGTGTTCTGTTAGTACATATGACCGAGTTACAGCTTTCCTCTCAAGAAGCCTTTCGCTAAGACTGTTCTTGTGGGATTTCCAAAGTGATATTTGGAAGCCCATAGAGGGCTATAGTGAAAAAGGAATTATCTTCAGTTAAATACTGGAAAGAAGCTTTCTGAGAGACTGCTTTGTGTTCTGTTAATTCATCTCACAGAGTTACAGCTTCCCCCTCAAGAAACCTTTCGCTAAGACTGTTCTTGTGGAATTTTCAAAGTGATATTTGGAAGCCCATAGAGGACTATGGTGAAAAACGAAACATCTTCCGTTAAAAACTGGAAAGAAGATTTGTGAGAAACTGCTTTTTATTCTGTTAATTCATCTCACAGAGTTACAGATTTCCCCTCCAGAAGCCTTTCGCTAAGACTGTTCTAGTGGAATTTGCAAAGTGATATTTGGAAGCCCATGGAGGGCTATGGTGAAAAGGGTAATAACTTCCGTTAAGAACTGGAAAGAAGCTTTCTAAGAAACTGCCGTGTGTTCTGTTAATACATCTCACCGAGTTACAGCTCTACCCTCAAGAAGCCTTTCTATAAAAATGTTCTTGTGGAATTTGCAATGTGATACTTGGAAGCCCATAGAGGGCTATTTTGAAAATGGAAATACCCTAAGATAAAAACCGAAAAGAAGCTGTCAGAGAAACTGCTTTGTGTTGTGTTAGTTCATCTCACTGTGTTACAGCTTTCCCCTCAAGAAGCCCTTCACTAAGACTGTTCTTGTGAAATTTGCAAACTGATATTTGTAATCCCTTAGAGAGCTATGGTGAAAAAGGAAATATATTCCCTTAAAAACTGGAAATAAGCTTTCTGAGAAACTGCCATGTGTTCTCTTAATGCACCTCACCGAGTTACAGCTTTCCCCTCAAGAAGACTTTCGCTAAGACTGTTGTTGTGGGATTTGCAAAGTGATATTTGGAAGTCCATAGAGGTCTATTGTGAAAAAGGAAATTTCTTCCGTTAAAAACTGGAAAGAAGATTTCTGAGAAATTGCTATTTGTTCTGTTAATTCATCTCACAGAGTTACAGCTTCTCCTCCAGAAGCCTTTCGCTAAGACTGTTCTTGTGGAATTTGCAAAGTGATATTTGGAAGCCCATAGAAGGCTATTTTGAAAAAGGAATTATCCTAAGATAGAATCTGAAAATAAGCTTTCTGAAAATCTGCTTTGTGTTCTGT
The DNA here is from genome assembly GCF_047675955.1 of Chlorocebus sabaeus. Classification (NCBI taxonomy): domain Eukaryota; kingdom Metazoa; phylum Chordata; class Mammalia; order Primates; family Cercopithecidae; genus Chlorocebus; species Chlorocebus sabaeus. Next base: position 12,160 of record NW_027328009.1, read on the forward strand.
TAATTCATCTCACAGAGTTACAGCTTTCCCCTCAAAAAGGCTTTCGGTAAGCCTGTTCTTGTGTAATTTGCAATGTGATATTTTGAAGCCCATAGAAGGCTATGGTGAAAAAGGAAATATCTTCCGTTAAAAACTGGAAGGAATATTTCTGAGAAACTACTTTGTGTTCTGTTAATTCATCTCACAGAGTTACAGGTTTCCCCTCTAGAAGCCTTTCGGTAAGACTGTTTTTTGTTATTTCCAAAGTGATATTTGGAATCCCATAGAGGGTTATGGTGAAAAAGAAATATCTTCCGTTAAAAACTGGAAAGAAGCTTTCTAAGAAACTGCCGTGTGTTCTGGTTATACATCTCACCGAGATACTGCTTTCCTCTCAAATAGCCCTTCGCTGAGACTGTTCTTGTGGGATTTGCAAAGTGATATTTGGAAGCCCATAGAGTGCTGTGGTGAAAAGGAAATATCTTCAGTTAAAAACTTGAAAGAAACTTTCTGAGAAACTGCTTTGTGTTCTGTTAATTCATCTCACAGAGTTACAGCTTTCCCCTCAAGAAACGTTTCGCTAAGACTGTTCTTGTGGAATCTGCAAAGTCATGTTTGGAAGCACATATAGCTCTAAGGTGATAAAGGAAATTTCTTCCGTTAAAAACTGGAAAGAAGATTTCTGAGAAACTGCTTTGTGTTCTGTTAATTTATCACACAGAGTTACAGCTTTCCTCTCCAGAAGCCTTTTGCAAGCCCTTAGAGGGCCATGTTGAAAAAGGAAATATCTTCCGTTAAAAACCGAAAAGAAGCTTTCTGAGAAACTTCTTTCTGTTTTGTTAGTTCATATCACAGAGTTACAGCTTTCCCCTCAAGAAGTCGTTCACTAAGACTATTCTTGTGAAATATTCAAAGTGATATTTATAAAGCCATAGAGGGCTATGGTGAAAAAGGAAATATCCTAAGACAGAAACTGAAAAGAAGGTTTCTGAGAAACTGTTTTGTGTTCTGTTAATACATCTCACAGATTTACATCTTTTCCCTCAAGAAGCCTTTCGCGAAGACTGTTCTTGTGGAATATGTAAAGTGATATTTGGAAGCCCGTACAAGGCTATGGTGAAAAAGGAAATATCTTCAGTTAAAAATTGGATAGAAGCTTTCTGAGAAATTGCTTTGTGTTCTCTTAATTCATCTCACAGAGTTACAGCTTTCCCCTCAAGAAGCCGTTCACTAGGACTATTCTTGTGAAATTTTCAAACTGATATTTGGAAACCCTTACAGAGATATGGTGAAAAAGGAAATATCTTCCGTTAAAAACTGGAAAGAAGCTTTCTGAGAAACTGCCGTGAGTTCTGTTCATACATCTCACCGAGTTACAGCTTTCCTCTCAAGAAACCTTTCTCTAAGGCTGTTCTTGTGGAATTTGCAAAGTGATATTTGGAAGCCCATAGTGGGCTATGGTGAAAAAGGAAAAATCTTCGGGTAAAAACTGGAAATAAGCTTTCTGAGAAACTGCTTTGTGTTCTGTTAATTCATCTCACAGAGTTACAACTTTCCCCTCAAGAAGCCGTTCACTAAGACTTTTCTTGTGGAATTTGCAAAGTGATATTTGGAGTCCCATTGAAGGCTATGGTGAAAAAGAAAACATCCTAAGATAAAAACTGAAATGAAGCTTTCTGTGAAACTGCATTGTGTTCTGTAAATTCATCTCACAGAGTTAGAGATTTCCCCTCAAGAAGTCGTTCACTAAGACTGTTCTTGTGAAACTTGCAAAATGATATTTGGAAGCCCATAGAGGGCTATTGTGAAAATGGAAATATCCTAAGATAAAAACCGAAAAGAAACTGTCTGAGAAACTGCTTTGTGTTGTGTTAGTTTATCTCACAGAGTTACAGCTTTCCCCTCAAGAAGTCGTTCACCAAGACTGTTCTTGTGAAATTTGCAAAGTGATATTTGGAAGCTCATAGAAGGCTATGGTGAAAATGAAAATATCTTCCGTTAAAAACTGGAAAGAAGCATTCTGAGAAACTGCCGTGTGTTCTGTTAATACATCTCACCGAGTTACAGCTTTCCCCTCAAGAACCCTCTCGCTAAGACTGTTCTTGTGGAATTTGCAAAGTGATATTTGGAAGCCCTTAGAGGGCTATGGTTAAAAAGGAAATATCCACCGTTAAAAACTGGAAAGAAGATTGCTGAGAAACTGCTTTGTGTTCTGTTAATTCATCTCACAGAATTACAGCTTTTCCCTCAGAAGCCTTTCGCTAAGATTGTTCTTGTAGAACTTGCAAAGTGATATTTGGAAGCCCATATAGGGCTACGGTGAAAAAGGAAATATCCTCCGTTAAAAACCGCAAAGAAGCTTTCTGAGAAACTGCTTTATGTTCTGGTAATTCATCTCACAGAATTACAGTTTACCCTCCAGCAGCCGTTCACTGAGCCTGTTCTTGTGGAATTTGCAATGCGATATTGGAAGCCCATAGAGGGTTATGGCGAAAAAGGATATATCCTAAGATAAAAACCGAAAAGAAGCTTTCTGAGAAAATGCATTGTGTCCTCTTAATTCATCTCACAGAGTTACAGCTTTCCCCTCAAGAAGCCATTCACTAAGACTGTTCCTGTGGAATTTGCAAGGTGATAGTTGAAAGCCCATACAGGGCTACGGAGAAAATGGAAATATGTTGCGTTAAATACTGGAATCTTTCTAGGAAACTGCTTTGTGTTCTCTTAATTCATCTCACAGAGTTACAGCTTTCCCCTCAAGAAGCCTTTCGCTAAGACTGTTCATGTGGAATTTGCAAAGTGATATTTGGAATCCCATAGAGGACTATGGTGAAAAAGGAAATATCCTAAGGTAAAAACTGAAAAGTAGGTTTCTGAGAAAATGTTTTGTGTTATGTTAATTCATCTTACAGAGTTACAGTTTTACCCTCAAGAAACCTTTCTCTAAGACTGTTCTTCTGGAATTTGCAAAGTGATATTTGGAAGCCCATAGTGGGCTTTGCTGTAAAAGGAAATATCCTAAGATAAAAAACGAAAAGAAGGTTTCTGAGAAACCGCTTTGTGTTCTGTTAGTTCATCTCACAGAGTTACAGCTTTCCCATCGAGAATCCTTTCGCTAAGACTGTTCTTGTGGAATTTGCAAATATTTTTGGAAGCTCATAGAGGGCTATGCTGAAAAAGGAAATATCCTAAGATAAAAACTGAAAAGAAGCTTTCTGAGAAACTGCTTTGTGTTCTGTTAATTCATCTCAGGGAGTTACGGCTTTCCCTTCAAGAAGTCTTTCACAAAGACTGTTCTTGTGTAATTTGCAAAGTGATTTTTGGAAGGCCACAGAGGGCTATGTTGAAAAAGGAAAAATAGTAAGATTAAATCCGAAAAGAAACTGCTTTGTGTTCTGATAATTCATCTCAGAGAGTTACAGATTTCCACTCAAGAGGCCGTTCACTAAGACTGTTCTTCTCAAATTTGAAAGTGATATTTAGAATCCCATAGAGGGCTATGGTGAAAAAGGAATTATTTTCCGTTAAAAACTGGAAAGACGCTTTCTGAGAAACTGCTTTGTGTTCTGTTAATTCATCTGACAGAGTTACAACATTTCCCTCAGGAAGCCTTTCGCTAAGGCTGTTGTTGTCGAATGTGCAAAGTGATATTTGGAAGCCCATAGAGGACTATGGTGAAAAAGGAAATATCTTGAGTTAAAAAGCGGAAAGAATCTTTCTGAGAAACTCCCTTTTGTTCTGTTAATTCACCTCACAGAGTTACAGCTTTCCCCTCAATAATTCTTTCGCTAAGACTGTTCTTGTGGAATTTGCAAAGTGAGATTTGGAAGCCCATAGAGGGCTATGGTGAAAAAGGAAATATCGTAAGATAAAAACTGAAAAGAAGCTTTCTGAGAAACTGCTTTGTGTTCTGTGAATTCATCTCACATAGTTACAACATTTCCCTCTAAAACCCTTTCGCTAAGACTGTTCTTGTTGAATTTGCAAAGCGATATTTGGAAGCCCATAGAAGAATATGTTGAAAAAGGAAATATCTTCCGTTAGAAACTGAAAAGAAGCTTGTTGAAAAACTGCTTTGTGTTCTGTTAATTCATCTCACAGAGTTACAACTTTCCCCTCAGGAAATCTTTCGCTTACACTGTTCTTGTGAAATTTGCAAAGTGATATTTGGAATCCCACAGAGGGCTATGGAATAATAGGAAATATCCTCCGTTAAAAACTGGAAAGAAGCTTTCTGAGAAACTGCTTTGTGTTGTGTTAGTTTATCTCACAGAGTTACAGCTTTCCCCTCAAGAAGTCGTTCACTAAGACTTTTCTTGTGGAATTTGCAAAGCGATATTTGGAAGCCCATAGAAGGCTATGGTGAAAATGGAAATATCCTAAGATAAAAACCGAAAAGAAGCTGTCTGAGAAACTGCTCTGTGTTGTGTTAGTTTATCTCACAGAGTTACAGCTTTCCCCTCAAGAAATCGTTCACTAAGACTGTTCTTGTGGAATTTGCAAAGTGATATTTGGAAACCCATAGAGGGCTATGTTGAAAAAGGAAACATCGTAAGATAAAAACTGAAAAGAAGCTTTGTGAGAAATTGCTTTGTGTTCTGTTAATTCGTCTCACAAAGTTACAGCTTTCCCCTCAAGAAGCCTTTCGCTAAGACTGTTCTTGGGGAATTTGCAAAGCGATATTTGGAAACCTATAGAGGGCTAAGGTGAAAAAGGAAATATCTTCCGTTAAAAACTGGAAAGAAGATTTCTGAGAAACTGCTTTGTGTTCTGTTAATGCATCTCACAGGGTTACAGCTTTCCCCTCCAGACACCTTTCGCTAACACTGTTCTTGTGGAATTTGCAAAGTGATATTTGGAAGCCCAGAGAGAACTATGGTGAAAAAGGAAATATCTTCAGTTAAAAAATGAAAAGAAGCTTTCCAAGAAACTGCTTTGTGTTCTGTTAATTCATCTCAAAGAGTTACAGCTTTCCCCTCCAGACACCTTTCGCTAACACTGTAATTGTGAAATTTGCAAAGTGATATTTGGAAGCCCAGAGAGAATTATGGTGAAAAAGGAAATACCTTCAGTTTAAAAATGAAAAGAAGCTTTCCGAGAAACTGCTTTGTGTTCTGTTAATTCATCTCAAAGAGTTACAGCTTTCCCCTCAAGAAGCCTTCCACTAAGACTGTTTTTGAGGAATTTCCAAAGTGATATGTGGAAGCCCATAGAAGGCTATTGTGAAAACGGAAATATCCTAAGATACTAACCGAAAAGAAGCTGTCTAAAAAACTGCTTTGTGTTCTGTTAGTTCATCGCACAGAGCTACAGATTTCCTCTCAAGAAGACGTTCACTAAGACAGTTTTGTGAAATTTGGAAAGTGATATTTGGATACCCATAGTGGACTATGGTGAAAAAGGAAATATCCTAAGGTAAAAACTGAAAAGTAGGTTTCTGAGAAAATGTTTTGTGTTATGTTAATTCATCTTACAGAGTTACAGTTTTACCCTCAAGAAACCTTTCTCTAAGACTGTTCTTCTGGAATTTGCAAAGTGATATTTGGAAGCCCATAGTGGGCTTTGCTGTAAAAGGAAATATCCTAAGATAAAAAACGAAAAGAAGGTTTCTGAGAAACCGCTTTGTGTTCTGTTAGTTCATCTCACAGAGTTACAGCTTTCCCATCGAGAATCCTTTCGCTAAGACTGTTCTTGTGGAATTTGCAAATATTTTTGGAAGCTCATAGAGGGCTATGCTGAAAAAGGAAATATCCTAAGATAAAAACTGAAAAGAAGCTTTCTGAGAAACTGCTTTGTGTTCTGTTAATTCATCTCAGGGAGTTACGGCTTTCCCTTCAAGAAGTCTTTCACAAAGACTGTTCTTGTGTAATTTGCAAAGTGATTTTTGGAAGGCCACAGAGGGCTATGTTGAAAAAGGAAAAATAGTAAGATTAAATCCGAAAAGAAACTGCTTTGTGTTCTGATAATTCATCTCAGAGAGTTACAGATTTCCACTCAAGAGGCCGTTCACTAAGACTGTTCTTCTCAAATTTGAAAGTGATATTTAGAATCCCATAGAGGGCTATGGTGAAAAAGGAATTATTTTCCGTTAAAAACTGGAAAGACGCTTTCTGAGAAACTGCTTTGTGTTCTGTTAATTCATCTGACAGAGTTACAACATTTCCCTCAGGAAGCCTTTCGCTAAGGCTGTTGTTGTCGAATGTGCAAAGTGATATTTGGAAGCCCATAGAGGACTATGGTGAAAAAGGAAATATCTTGAGTTAAAAAGCGGAAAGAATCTTTCTGAGAAACTCCCTTTTGTTCTGTTAATTCACCTCACAGAGTTACAGCTTTCCCCTCAATAATTCTTTCGCTAAGACTGTTCTTGTGGAATTTGCAAAGTGAGATTTGGAAGCCCATAGAGGGCTATGGTGAAAAAGGAAATATCGTAAGATAAAAACTGAAAAGAAGCTTTCTGAGAAACTGCTTTGTGTTCTGTGAATTCATCTCACATAGTTACAACATTTCCCTCTAAAACCCTTTCGCTAAGACTGTTCTTGTTGAATTTGCAAAGCGATATTTGGAAGCCCATAGAAGAATATGTTGAAAAAGGAAATATCTTCCGTTAGAAACTGAAAAGAAGCTTGTTGAAAAACTGCTTTGTGTTCTGTTAATTCATCTCACAGAGTTACAACTTTCCCCTCAGGAAATCTTTCGCTTACACTGTTCTTGTGAAATTTGCAAAGTGATATTTGGAATCCCACAGAGGGCTATGGAATAATAGGAAATATCCTCCGTTAAAAACTGGAAAGAAGCTTTCTGAGAAACTGCTTTGTGTTGTGTTAGTTTATCTCACAGAGTTACAGCTTTCCCCTCAAGAAGTCGTTCACTAAGACTTTTCTTGTGGAATTTGCAAAGCGATATTTGGAAGCCCATAGAAGGCTATGGTGAAAATGGAAATATCCTAAGATAAAAACCGAAAAGAAGCTGTCTGAGAAACTGCTCTGTGTTGTGTTAGTTTATCTCACAGAGTTACAGCTTTCCCCTCAAGAAATCGTTCACTAAGACTGTTCTTGTGGAATTTGCAAAGTGATATTTGGAAACCCATAGAGGGCTATGTTGAAAAAGGAAACATCGTAAGATAAAAACTGAAAAGAAGCTTTGTGAGAAATTGCTTTGTGTTCTGTTAATTCGTCTCACAAAGTTACAGCTTTCCCCTCAAGAAGCCTTTCGCTAAGACTGTTCTTGGGGAATTTGCAAAGCGATATTTGGAAACCTATAGAGGGCTAAGGTGAAAAAGGAAATATCTTCCGTTAAAAACTGGAAAGAAGATTTCTGAGAAACTGCTTTGTGTTCTGTTAATGCATCTCACAGGGTTACAGCTTTCCCCTCCAGACACCTTTCGCTAACACTGTTCTTGTGGAATTTGCAAAGTGATATTTGGAAGCCCAGAGAGAACTATGGTGAAAAAGGAAATATCTTCAGTTAAAAAATGAAAAGAAGCTTTCCGAGAAACTGCTTTGTGTTCTGTTAATTCATCTCAAAGAGTTACAGCTTTCCCCTCCAGACACCTTTCGCTAACACTGTAATTGTGAAATTTGCAAAGTGATATTTGGAAGCCCAGAGAGAATTATGGTGAAAAAGGAAATACCTTCAGTTTAAAAATGAAAAGAAGCTTTCCGAGAAACTGCTTTGTGTTCTGTTAATTCATCTCAAAGAGTTACAGCTTTCCCCTCAAGAAGCCTTCCACTAAGACTGTTTTTGAGGAATTTCCAAAGTGATATGTGGAAGCCCATAGAAGGCTATTGTGAAAACGGAAATATCCTAACATACTAACCGAAAAGAAGCTGTCTAAAAAACTGCTTTGTGTTCTGTTAGTTCATCGCACAGAGCTACAGATTTCCTCTCAAGAAGACGTTCACTAAGACAGTTTTGTGAAATTTGGAAAGTGATATTTGGATACCCATAGTGGACTATGGTGAAAAAGGAAATATCTTCCGTTAAAAACTGGAAAGAACCATTCTGAGAAAATGCGGTGTGTTCTGTTAGTACATATGACCGAGTTACAGCTTTCCTCTCAAGAAGCCTTTCGCTAAGACTGTTCTTGTGGGATTTCCAAAGTGATATTTGGAAGCCCATAGAGGGCTATAGTGAAAAAGGAATTATCTTCAGTTAAATACTGGAAAGAAGCTTTCTGAGAGACTGCTTTGTGTTCTGTTAATTCATCTCACAGAGTTACAGCTTCCCCCTCAAGAAACCTTTCGCTAAGACTGTTCTTGTGGAATTTTCAAAGTGATATTTGGAAGCCCATAGAGGACTATGGTGAAAAACGAAACATCTTCCGTTAAAAACTGGAAAGAAGATTTGTGAGAAACTGCTTTTTATTCTGTTAATTCATCTCACAGAGTTACAGATTTCCCCTCCAGAAGCCTTTCGCTAAGACTGTTCTAGTGGAATTTGCAAAGTGATATTTGGAAGCCCATGGAGGGCTATGGTGAAAAGGGTAATAACTTCCGTTAAGAACTGGAAAGAAGCTTTCTAAGAAACTGCCGTGTGTTCTGTTAATACATCTCACCGAGTTACAGCTCTACCCTCAAGAAGCCTTTCTATAAAAATGTTCTTGTGGAATTTGCAATGTGATACTTGGAAGCCCATAGAGGGCTATTTTGAAAATGGAAATACCCTAAGATAAAAACCGAAAAGAAGCTGTCAGAGAAACTGCTTTGTGTTGTGTTAGTTCATCTCACTGTGTTACAGCTTTCCCCTCAAGAAGCCCTTCACTAAGACTGTTCTTGTGAAATTTGCAAACTGATATTTGTAATCCCTTAGAGAGCTATGGTGAAAAAGGAAATATATTCCCTTAAAAACTGGAAATAAGCTTTCTGAGAAACTGCCATGTGTTCTCTTAATGCACCTCACCGAGTTACAGCTTTCCCCTCAAGAAGACTTTCGCTAAGACTGTTGTTGTGGGATTTGCAAAGTGATATTTGGAAGTCCATAGAGGTCTATTGTGAAAAAGGAAATTTCTTCCGTTAAAAACTGGAAAGAAGATTTCTGAGAAATTGCTATTTGTTCTGTTAATTCATCTCACAGAGTTACAGCTTCTCCTCCAGAAGCCTTTCGCTAAGACTGTTCTTGTGGAATTTGCAAAGTGATATTTGGAAGCCCATAGAAGGCTATTTTGAAAAAGGAATTATCCTAAGATAGAATCTGAAAATAAGCTTTCTGAAAATCTGCTTTGTGTTCTGTTAATTCATCTCACAGAGTTACAGCTTTCCCCTCAAAAAGGCTTTCGGTAAGCCTGTTCTTGTGTAATTTGCAATGTGATATTTTGAAGCCCATAGAAGGCTATGGTGAAAAAGGAAATATCTTCCGTTAAAAACTGGAAGGAATATTTCTGAGAAACTACTTTGTGTTCTGTTAATTCATCTCACAGAGTTACAGGTTTCCCCTCTAGAAGCCTTTCGGTAAGACTGTTTTTTGTTATTTCCAAAGTGATATTTGGAATCCCATAGAGGGTTATGGTGAAAAAGAAATATCTTCCGTTAAAAACTGGAAAGAAGCTTTCTAAGAAACTGCCGTGTGTTCTGGTTATACATCTCACCGAGATACTGCTTTCCTCTCAAATAGCCCTTCGCTGAGACTGTTCTTGTGGGATTTGCAAAGTGATATTTGGAAGCCCATAGAGTGCTGTGGTGAAAAGGAAATATCTTCAGTTAAAAACTTGAAAGAAACTTTCTGAGAAACTGCTTTGTGTTCTGTTAATTCATCTCACAGAGTTACAGCTTTCCCCTCAAGAAACGTTTCGCTAAGACTGTTCTTGTGGAATCTGCAAAGTCATGTTTGGAAGCACATATAGCTCTAAGGTGATAAAGGAAATTTCTTCCGTTAAAAACTGAAAAGAAGATTTCTGAGAAACTGCTTTGTGTTCTGTTAATTTATCACACAGAGTTACAGCTTTCCTCTCCAGAAGCCTTTTGCAAGCCCTTAGAGGGCCATGTTGAAAAAGGAAATATCTTCCGTTAAAAACCGAAAAGAAGCTTTCTGAGAAACTTCTTTCTGTTTTGTTAGTTCATATCACAGAGTTACAGCTTTCCCCTCAAGAAGTCGTTCACTAAGACTATTCTTGTGAAATATTCAAAGTGATATTTATAAAGCCATAGAGGGCTATGGTGAAAAAGGAAATATCCTAAGACAGAAACTGAAAAGAAGGTTTCTGAGAAACTGTTTTGTGTTCTGTTAATACATCTCACAGATTTACATCTTTTCCCTCAAGAAGCCTTTCGCGAAGACTGTTCTTGTGGAATATGTAAAGTGATATTTGGAAGCCCGTACAAGGCTATGGTGAAAAAGGAAATATCTTCAGTTAAAAATTGGATAGAAGCTTTCTGAGAAATTGCTTTGTGTTCTCTTAATTCATCTCACAGAGTTACAGCTTTCCCCTCAAGAAGCCGTTCACTAGGACTATTCTTGTGAAATTTTCAAACTGATATTTGGAAACCCTTACAGAGATATGGTGAAAAAGGAAATATCTTCCGTTAAAAACTGGAAAGAAGCTTTCTGAGAAACTGCCGTGAGTTCTGTTCATACATCTCACCGAGTTACAGCTTTCCTCTCAAGAAACCTTTCTCTAAGGCTGTTCTTGTGGAATTTGCAAAGTGATATTTGGAAGCCCATAGTGGGCTATGGTGAAAAAGGAAAAATCTTCGGGTAAAAACTGGAAATAAGCTTTCTGAGAAACTGCTTTGTGTTCTGTTAATTCATCTCACAGAGTTACAACTTTCCCCTCAAGAAGCCGTTCACTAAGACTTTTCTTGTGGAATTTGCAAAGTGATATTTGGAGTCCCATTGAAGTCTATGGTGAAAAAGAAAACATCCTAAGATAAAAACTGAAATGAAGCTTTCTGTGAAACTGCATTGTGTTCTGTAAATTCATCTCACAGAGTTAGAGATTTCCCCTCAAGAAGTCGTTCACTAAGACTGTTCTTGTGAAACTTGCAAAATGATATTTGGAAGCCCATAGAGGGCTATTGTGAAAATGGAAATATCCTAAGATAAAAACCGAAAAGAAACTGTCTGAGAAACTGCTTTGTGTTGTGTTAGTTTATCTCACAGAGTTACAGCTTTCCCCTCAAGAAGTCGTTCACCAAGACTGTTCTTGTGAAATTTGCAAAGTGATATTTGGAAGCTCATAGAAGGCTATGGTGAAAATGAAAATATCTTCCGTTAAAAACTGGAAAGAAGCATTCTGAGAAACTGCCGTGTGTTCTGTTAATACATCTCACCGAGTTACAGCTTTCCCCTCAAGAACCCTCTCGCTAAGACTGTTCTTGTGGAATTTGCAAAGTGATATTTGGAAGCCCTTAGAGGGCTATGGTTAAAAAGGAAATATCCACCGTTAAAAACTGGAAAGAAGATTGCTGAGAAACTGCTTTGTGTTCTGTTAATTCATCTCACAGAATTACAGCTTTTCCCTCAGAAGCCTTTCGCTAAGATTGTTCTTGTAGAACTTGCAAAGTGATATTTGGAAGCCCATATAGGGCTACGGTGAAAAAGGAAATATCCTCCGTTAAAAACCGCAAAGAAGCTTTCTGAGAAACTGCTTTATGTTCTGGTAATTCATCTCACAGAATTACAGTTTACCCTCCAGCAGCCGTTCACTGAGCCTGTTCTTGTGGAATTTGCAATGCGATATTGGAAGCCCATAGAGGGTTATGGCGAAAAAGGATATATCCTAAGATAAAAACCGAAAAGAAGCTTTCTGAGAAAATGCATTGTGTCCTCTTAATTCATCTCACAGAGTTACAGCTTTCCCCTCAAGAAGCCATTCACTAAGACTGTTCCTGTGGAATTTGCAAGGTGATAGTTGAAAGCCCATACAGGGCTACGGAGAAAATGGAAATATGTTGCGTTAAATACTGGAATCTTTCTAGGAAACTGCTTTGTGTTCTCTTAATTCATCTCACAGAGTTACAGCTTTCCCCTCAAGAAGCCTTTCGCTAAGACTGTTCATGTGGAATTTGCAAAGTGATATTTGGAATCCCATAGAGGACTATGGTGAAAAAGGAAATATCCTAAGGTAAAAACTGAAAAGTAGGTTTCTGAGAAAATGTTTTGTGTTATGTTAATTCATCTTACAGAGTTACAGTTTTACCCTCAAGAAGCCTTTCTCTAAGACTGTTCTTCTGGAATTTGCAAAGTGATATTTGGAAGCCCATAGTGGGCTTTGCTGTAAAAGGAAATATCCTAAGATAAAAAACGAAAAGAAGGTTTCTGAGAAACCGCTTTGTGTTCTGTTAGTTCATCTCACAGAGTTACAGCTTTCCCATCGAGAATCCTTTCGCTAAGACTGTTCTTGTGGAATTTGCAAATATTTTTGGAAGCTCATAGAGGGCTATGCTGAAAAAGGAAATATCCTAAGATAAAAACTGAAAAGAAGCTTTCTGAGAAACTGCTTTGTGTTCTGTTAATTCATCTCAGGGAGTTACGGCTTTCCCTTCAAGAAGTCTTTCACAAAGACTGTTCTTGTGTAATTTGCAAAGTGATTTTTGGAAGGCCACAGAGGGCTATGTTGAAAAAGGAAAAATAGTAAGATTAAATCCGAAAAGAAACTGCTTTGTGTTCTGATAATTCATCTCAGAGAGTTACAGATTTCCACTCAAGAGGCCGTTCACTAAGACTGTTCTTCTCAAATTTGAAAGTGATATTTAGAATCCCATAGAGGGCTATGGTGAAAAAGGAATTATTTTCCGTTAAAAACTGGAAAGACGCTTTCTGAGAAACTGCTTTGTGTTCTGTTAATTCATCTGACAGAGTTACAACATTTCCCTCAGGAAGCCTTTCGCTAAGGCTGTTGTTGTCGAATGTGCAAAGTGATATTTGGAAGCCCATAGAGGACTATGGTGAAAAAGGAAATATCTTGAGTTAAAAAGCGGAAAGAATCTTTCTGAGAAACTCCCTTTTGTTCTGTTAATTCACCTCACAGAGTTACAGCTTTCCCCTCAATAATTCTTTCGCTAAGACTGTTCTTGTGGAATTTGCAAAGTGAGATTTGGAAGCCCATAGAGGGCTATGGTGAAAAAGGAAATATCGTAAGATAAAAACTGAAAAGAAGCTTTCTGAGAAACTGCTTTGTGTTCTGTGAATTCATCTCACATAGTTACAACATTTCCCTCTAAAACCCTTTCGCTAAGACTGTTCTTGTTGAATTTGCAAAGCGATATTTGGAAGCCCATAGAAGAATATGTTGAAAAAGGAAATATCTTCCGTTAGAAACTGAAAAGAAGCTTGTTGAAAAACTGCTTTGTGTTCTGTTAATTCATCTCACAGAGTTACAACTTTCCCCTCAGGAAATCTTTCGCTTACACTGTTCTTGTGAAATTTGCAAAGTGATATTTGGAATCCCACAGAGGGCTATGGAATAATAGGAAATATCCTCCGTTAAAAACTGGAAAGAAGCTTTCTGAGAAACTGCTTTGTGTTGTGTTAGTTTATCTCACAGAGTTACAGCTTTCCCCTCAAGAAGTCGTTCACTAAGACTTTTCTTGTGGAATTTGCAAAGCGATATTTGGAAGCCCATAGAAGGCTATGGTGAAAATGGAAATATCCTAAGATAAAAACCGAAAAGAAGCTGTCTGAGAAACTGCTCTGTGTTGTGTTAGTTTATCTCACAGAGTTACAGCTTTCCCCTCAAGAAATCGTTCACTAAGACTGTTCTTGTGGAATTTGCAAAGTGATATTTGGAAACCCATAGAGGGCTATGTTGAAAAAGGAAACATCGTAAGATAAAAACTGAAAAGAAGCTTTGTGAGAAATTGCTTTGTGTTCTGTTAATTCGTCTCACAAAGTTACAGCTTTCCCCTCAAGAAGCCTTTCGCTAAGACTGTTCTTGGGGAATTTGCAAAGCGATATTTGGAAACCTATAGAGGGCTAAGGTGAAAAAGGAAATATCTTCCGTTAAAAACTGGAAAGAAGATTTCTGAGAAACTGCTTTGTGTTCTGTTAATGCATCTCACAGGGTTACAGCTTTCCCCTCCAGACACCTTTCGCTAACACTGTTCTTGTGGAATTTGCAAAGTGATATTTGGAAGCCCAGAGAGAACTATGGTGAAAAAGGAAATATCTTCAGTTAAAAAATGAAAAGAAGCTTTCCGAGAAACTGCTTTGTGTTCTGTTAATTCATCTCAAAGAGTTACAGCTTTCCCCTCCAGACACCTTTCGCTAACACTGTAATTGTGAAATTTGCAAAGTGATATTTGGAAGCCCAGAGAGAATTATGGTGAAAAAGGAAATACCTTCAGTTTAAAAATGAAAAGAAGCTTTCCGAGAAACTGCTTTGTGTTCTGTTAATTCATCTCAAAGAGTTACAGCTTTCCCCTCAAGAAGCCTTCCACTAAGACTGTTTTTGAGGAATTTCCAAAGTGATATGTGGAAGCCCATAGAAGGCTATTGTGAAAACGGAAATATCCTAAGATACTAACCGAAAAGAAGCTGTCTAAAAAACTGCTTTGTGTTCTGTTAGTTCATCGCACAGAGCTACAGATTTCCTCTCAAGAAGACGTTCACTAAGACAGTTTTGTGAAATTTGGAAAGTGATATTTGGATACCCATAGTGGACTATGGTGAAAAAGGAAATATCTTCCGTTAAAAACTGGAAAGAACCATTCTGAGAAAATGCGGTGTGTTCTGTTAGTACATATGACCGAGTTACAGCTTTCCTCTCAAGAAGCCTTTCGCTAAGACTGTTCTTGTGGGATTTCCAAAGTGATATTTGGAAGCCCATAGAGGGCTATAGTGAAAAAGGAATTATCTTCAGTTAAATACTGGAAAGAAGCTTTCTGAGAGACTGCTTTGTGTTCTGTTAATTCATCTCACAGAGTTACAGCTTCCCCCTCAAGAAACCTTTCGCTAAGACTGTTCTTGTGGAATTTTCAAAGTGATATTTGGAAGCCCATAGAGGACTATGGTGAAAAACGAAACATCTTCCGTTAAAAACTGGAAAGAAGATTTGTGAGAAACTGCTTTTTATTCTGTTAATTCATCTCACAGAGTTACAGATTTCCCCTCCAGAAGCCTTTCGCTAAGACTGTTCTAGTGGAATTTGCAAAGTGATATTTGGAAGCCCATGGAGGGCTATGGTGAAAAGGGTAATAACTTCCGTTAAGAACTGGAAAGAAGCTTTCTAAGAAACTGCCGTGTGTTCTGTTAATACATCTCACCGAGTTACAGCTCTACCCTCAAGAAGCCTTTCTATAAAAATGTTCTTGTGGAATTTGCAATGTGATACTTGGAAGCCCATAGAGGGCTATTTTGAAAATGGAAATACCCTAAGATAAAAACCGAAAAGAAGCTGTCAGAGAAACTGCTTTGTGTTGTGTTAGTTCATCTCACTGTGTTACAGCTTTCCCCTCAAGAAGCCCTTCACTAAGACTGTTCTTGTGAAATTTGCAAACTGATATTTGTAATCCCTTAGAGAGCTATGGTGAAAAAGGAAATATATTCCCTTAAAAACTGGAAATAAGCTTTCTGAGAAACTGCCATGTGTTCTCTTAATGCACCTCACCGAGTTACAGCTTTCCCCTCAAGAAGACTTTCGCTAAGACTGTTGTTGTGGGATTTGCAAAGTGATATTTGGAAGTCCATAGAGGTCTATTGTGAAAAAGGAAATTTCTTCCGTTAAAAACTGGAAAGAAGATTTCTGAGAAATTGCTATTTGTTCTGTTAATTCATCTCACAGAGTTACAGCTTCTCCTCCAGAAGCCTTTCGCTAAGACTGTTCTTGTGGAATTTGCAAAGTGATATTTGGAAGCCCATAGAAGGCTATTTTGAAAAAGGAATTATCCTAAGATAGAATCTGAAAATAAGCTTTCTGAAAATCTGCTTTGTGTTCTGTTAATTCATCTCACAGAGTTACAGCTTTCCCCTCAAAAAGGCTTTCGGTAAGCCTGTTCTTGTGTAATTTGCAATGTGATATTTTGAAGCCCATAGAAGGCTATGGTGAAAAAGGAAATATCTTCCGTTAAAAACTGGAAGGAATATTTCTGAGAAACTACTTTGTGTTCTGTTAATTCATCTCACAGAGTTACAGGTTTCCCCTCTAGAAGCCTTTCGGTAAGACTGTTTTTTGTTATTTCCAAAGTGATATTTGGAATCCCATAGAGGGTTATGGTGAAAAAGAAATATCTTCCGTTAAAAACTGGAAAGAAGCTTTCTAAGAAACTGCCGTGTGTTCTGGTTATACATCTCACCGAGATACTGCTTTCCTCTCAAATAGCCCTTCGCTGAGACTGTTCTTGTGGGATTTGCAAAGTGATATTTGGAAGCCCATAGAGTGCTGTGGTGAAAAGGAAATATCTTCAGTTAAAAACTTGAAAGAAACTTTCTGAGAAACTGCTTTGTGTTCTGTTAATTCATCTCACAGAGTTACAGCTTTCCCCTCAAGAAACGTTTCGCTAAGACTGTTCTTGTGGAATCTGCAAAGTCATGTTTGGAAGCACATATAGCTCTAAGGTGATAAAGGAAATTTCTTCCGTTAAAAACTGGAAAGAAGATTTCTGAGAAACTGCTTTGTGTTCTGTTAATTTATCACACAGAGTTACAGCTTTCCTCTCCAGAAGCCTTTTGCAAGCCCTTAGAGGGCCATGTTGAAAAAGGAAATATCTTCCGTTAAAAACCGAAAAGAAGCTTTCTGAGAAACTTCTTTCTGTTTTGTTAGTTCATATCACAGAGTTACAGCTTTCCCCTCAAGAAGTCGTTCACTAAGACTATTCTTGTGAAATATTCAAAGTGATATTTATAAAGCCATAGAGGGCTATGGTGAAAAAGGAAATATCCTAAGACAGAAACTGAAAAGAAGGTTTCTGAGAAACTGTTTTGTGTTCTCTTAATACATCTCACAGATTTACATCTTTTCCCTCAAGAAGCCTTTCGCGAAGACTGTTCTTGTGGAATATGTAAAGTGATATTTGGAAGCCCGTACAAGGCTATGGTGAAAAAGGAAATATCTTCAGTTAAAAATTGGATAGAAGCTTTCTGAGAAATTGCTTTGTGTTCTCTTAATTCATCTCACAGAGTTACAGCTTTCCCCTCAAGAAGCCGTTCACTAGGACTATTCTTGTGAAATTTTCAAACTGATATTTGGAAACCCTTACAGAGATATGGTGAAAAAGGAAATATCTTCCGTTAAAAACTGGAAAGAAGCTTTCTGAGAAACTGCCGTGAGTTCTGTTCATACATCTCACCGAGTTACAGCTTTCCTCTCAAGAAACCTTTCTCTAAGGCTGTTCTTGTGGAATTTGCAAAGTGATATTTGGAAGCCCATAGTGGGCTATGGTGAAAAAGGAAAAATCTTCGGGTAAAAACTGGAAATAAGCTTTCTGAGAAACTGCTTTGTGTTCTGTTAATTCATCTCACAGAGTTACAACTTTCCCCTCAAGAAGCCGTTCACTAAGACTTTTCTTGTGGAATTTGCAAAGTGATATTTGGAGTCCCATTGAAGTCTATGGTGAAAAAGAAAACATCCTAAGATAAAAACTGAAATGAAGCTTTCTGTGAAACTGCATTGTGTTCTGTAAATTCATCTCACAGAGTTAGAGATTTCCCCTCAAGAAGTCGTTCACTAAGACTGTTCTTGTGAAACTTGCAAAATGATATTTGGAAGCCCATAGAGGGCTATTGTGAAAATGGAAATATCCTAAGATAAAAACCGAAAAGAAACTGTCTGAGAAACTGCTTTGTGTTGTGTTAGTTTATCTCACAGAGTTACAGCTTTCCCCTCAAGAAGTCGTTCACCAAGACTGTTCTTGTGAAATTTGCAAAGTGATATTTGGAAGCTCATAGAAGGCTATGGTGAAAATGAAAATATCTTCCGTTAAAAACTGGAAAGAAGCATTCTGAGAAACTGCCGTGTGTTCTGTTAATACATCTCACCGAGTTACAGCTTTCCCCTCAAGAACCCTCTCGCTAAGACTGTTCTTGTGGAATTTGCAAAGTGATATTTGGAAGCCCTTAGAGGGCTATGGTGAAAAAGGAAATATCGTAAGATAAAAACTGAAAAGAAGCTTTCTGAGAAACTGCTTTGTGTTCTGTGAATTCATCTCACATAGTTACAACATTTCCCTCTAAAACCCTTTCGCTAAGACTGTTCTTGTTGAATTTGCAAAGCGATATTTGGAAGCCCATAGAAGAATATGTTGAAAAAGGAAATATCTTCCGTTAGAAACTGAAAAGAAGCTTGTTGAAAAACTGCTTTGTGTTCTGTTAATTCATCTCACAGAGTTACAACTTTCCCCTCAGGAAATCTTTCGCTTACACTGTTCTTGTGAAATTTGCAAAGTGATATTTGTAATCCCACAGAGGGCTATGGAATAATAGGAAATATCCTCCGTTAAAAACTGGAAAGAAGCTTTCTGAGAAACTGCTTTGTGTTGTGTTAGTTTATCTCACAGAGTTACAGCTTTCCCCTCAAGAAGTCGTTCACTAAGACTTTTCTTGTGGAATTTGCAAAGCGATATTTGGAAGCCCATAGAAGGCTATGGTGAAAATGGAAATATCCTAAGATAAAAACTGAAAAGAAGCTGTCTGAGAAACTGCTCTGTGTTGTGTTAGTTTATCTCACAGAGTTACTGCTTTCCCCTCAAGAAATCGTTCACTAAGACTGTTCTTGTGGAATTTGCAAAGTGATATTTGGAAACCCATAGAGGGCTATGTTGAAAAAGGAAACATCGTAAGATAAAAACTGAAAAGAAGCTTTGTGAGAAATTGCTTTGTGTTCTGTTAATTCGTCTCACAAAGTTACAGCTTTCCCCTCAAGAAGCCTTTCGCTAAGACTGTTCTTGGGGAATTTGCAAAGCGATATTTGGAAACCTATAGAGGGCTAAGGTGAAAAAGGAAATATCTTCCGTTAAAAACTGGAAAGAAGATTTCTGAGAAACTGCTTTGTGTTCTGTTAATGCATCTCACAGGGTTACAGCTTTCCCCTCCAGACACCTTTCACTAACACTGTTCTTGTGGAATTTGCAAAGTGATATTTGGAAGCCCAGAGAGAACTATGGTGAAAAAGGAAATACCTTCAGTTAAAAAATGAAAAGAAGCTTTCCGAGAAACTGCTTTGTGTTCTGTTAATTCATCTCCAAGAGTTACAGCATTCCCCTCCAGACACCTTTCGCTAACACTGTAATTGTGAAATTTGCAAAGTGATATTTGGAAGCCCAGAGAGAATTATGGTGAAAAAGGAAATACCTTCAGTTTAAAAATGAAAAGAAGCTTTCCGAGAAACTGCTTTGTGTTCTGTTAATTCATCTCAAAGAGTTACAGCTTTCCCCTCAGGAAGCCTTCCACTAAGACTGTTTTTGAGGAATTTCCAAAGTGATATGTGGAAGCCCATAGAAGGCTATTGTGAAAACGGAAATATCCTAAGATACTAACCGAAAAGAAGCTGTCTAAAAAACTGCTTTGTGTTCTGTTAGTTCATCGCACAGAGCTACAGATTTCCTCTCAAGAAGACGTTCACTAAGACAGTTTTGTGAAATTTGGAAAGTGATATTTGGATACCCATAGTGGACTATGGTGAAAAAGGAAATATCTTCCGTTAAAAACTGGAAAGAACCATTCTGAGAAAATGCGGTGTGTTCTGTTAGTACATATGACCGAGTTACAGCTTTCCTCTCAAGAAGCCTTTCGCTAAGACTGTTCTTGTGGGATTTCCAAAGTGATATTTGGAAGCCCATAGAGGGCTATAGTGAAAAAGGAATTATCTTCAGTTAAATACTGGAAAGAAGCTTTCTGAGAGACTGCTTTGTGTTCTGTTAATTCATCTCACAGAGTTACAGCTTCCCCCTCAAGAAACCTTTCGCTAAGACTGTTCTTGTGGAATTTTCAAAGTGATATTTGGAAGCCCATAGAGGACTATGGTGAAAAACGAAACATCTTCCGTTAAAAACTGGAAAGAAGATTTGTGAGAAACTGCTTTTTATTCTGTTAATTCATCTCACAGAGTTACAGATTTCCCCTCCAGAAGCCTTTCGCTAAGACTGTTCTAGTGGAATTTGCAAAGTGATATTTGGAAGCCCATGGAGGGCTATGGTGAAAAGGGTAATAACTTCCGTTAAGAACTGGAAAGAAGCTTTCTAAGAAACTGCCGTGTGTTCTGTTAATACATCTCACCGAGTTACAGCTCTACCCTCAAGAAGCCTTTCTATAAAAATGTTCTTGTGGAATTTGCAATGTGATACTTGGAAGCCCATAGAGGGCTATTTTGAAAATGGAAATACCCTAAGATAAAAACCGAAAAGAAGCTGTCAGAGAAACTGCTTTGTGTTGTGTTAGTTCATCTCACTGTGTTACAGCTTTCCCCTCAAGAAGCCCTTCACTAAGACTGTTCTTGTGAAATTTGCAAACTGATATTTGTAATCCCTTAGAGAGCTATGGTGAAAAAGGAAATATATTCCCTTAAAAACTGGAAATAAGCTTTCTGAGAAACTGCCATGTGTTCTCTTAATGCACCTCACCGAGTTACAGCTTTCCCCTCAAGAAGACTTTCGCTAAGACTGTTGTTGTGGGATTTGCAAAGTGATATTTGGAAGTCCATAGAGGTCTATTGTGAAAAAGGAAATTTCTTCCGTTAAAAACTGGAAAGAAGATTTCTGAGAAATTGCTATTTGTTCTGTTAATTCATCTCACAGAGTTACAGCTTCTCCTCCAGAAGCCTTTCGCTAAGACTGTTCTTGTGGAATTTGCAAAGTGATATTTGGAAGCCCATAGAAGGCTATTTTGAAAAAGGAATTATCCTAAGATAGAATCTGAAAATAAGCTTTCTGAAAATCTGCTTTGTGTTCTGTTAATTCATCTCACAGAGTTACAGCTTTCCCCTCAAAAAGGCTTTCGGTAAGCCTGTTCTTGTGTAATTTGCAATGTGATATTTTGAAGCCCATAGAAGGCTATGGTGAAAAAGGAAATATCTTCCGTTAAAAACTGGAAGGAATATTTCTGAGAAACTACTTTGTGTTCTGTTAATTCATCTCACAGAGTTACAGGTTTCCCCTCTAGAAGCCTTTCGGTAAGACTGTTTTTTGTTATTTCCAAAGTGATATTTGGAATCCCATAGAGGGTTATGGTGAAAAAGAAATATCTTCCGTTAAAAACTGGAAAGAAGCTTTCTAAGAAACTGCCGTGTGTTCTGGTTATACATCTCACCGAGATACTGCTTTCCTCTCAAATAGCCCTTCGCTGAGACTGTTCTTGTGGGATTTGCAAAGTGATATTTGGAAGCCCATAGAGTGCTGTGGTGAAAAGGAAATATCTTCAGTTAAAAACTTGAAAGAAACTTTCTGAGAAACTGCTTTGTGTTCTGTTAATTCATCTCACAGAGTTACAGCTTTCCCCTCAAGAAACGTTTCGCTAAGACTGTTCTTGTGGAATCTGCAAAGTCATGTTTGGAAGCACATATAGCTCTAAGGTGATAAAGGAAATTTCTTCCGTTAAAAACTGGAAAGAAGATTTCTGAGAAACTGCTTTGTGTTCTGTTAATTTATCACACAGAGTTACAGCTTTCCTCTCCAGAAGCCTTTTGCAAGCCCTTAGAGGGCCATGTTGAAAAAGGAAATATCTTCCGTTAAAAACCGAAAAGAAGCTTTCTGAGAAACTTCTTTCTGTTTTGTTAGTTCATATCACAGAGTTACAGCTTTCCCCTCAAGAAGTCGTTCACTAAGACTATTCTTGTGAAATATTCAAAGTGATATTTATAAAGCCATAGAGGGCTATGGTGAAAAAGGAAATATCCTAAGACAGAAACTGAAAAGAAGGTTTCTGAGAAACTGTTTTGTGTTCTGTTAATACATCTCACAGATTTACATCTTTTCCCTCAAGAAGCCTTTCGCGAAGACTGTTCTTGTGGAATATGTAAAGTGATATTTGGAAGCCCGTACAAGGCTATGGTGAAAAAGGAAATATCTTCAGTTAAAAATTGGATAGAAGCTTTCTGAGAAATTGCTTTGTGTTCTCTTAATTCATCTCACAGAGTTACAGCTTTCCCCTCAAGAAGCCGTTCACTAGGACTATTCTTGTGAAATTTTCAAACTGATATTTGGAAACCCTTACAGAGATATGGTGAAAAAGGAAATATCTTCCGTTAAAAACTGGAAAGAAGCTTTCTGAGAAACTGCCGTGAGTTCTGTTCATACATCTCACCGAGTTACAGCTTTCCTCTCAAGAAACCTTTCTCTAAGGCTGTTCTTGTGGAATTTGCAAAGTGATATTTGGAAGCCCATAGTGGGCTATGGTGAAAAAGGAAAAATCTTCGGGTAAAAACTGGAAATAAGCTTTCTGAGAAACTGCTTTGTGTTCTGTTAATTCATCTCACAGAGTTACAACTTTCCCCTCAAGAAGCCGTTCACTAAGACTTTTCTTGTGGAATTTGCAAAGTGATATTTGGAGTCCCATTGAAGGCTATGGTGAAAAAGAAAACATCCTAAGATAAAAACTGAAATGAAGCTTTCTGTGAAACTGCATTGTGTTCTGTAAATTCATCTCACAGAGTTAGAGATTTCCCCTCAAGAAGTCGTTCACTAAGACTGTTCTTGTGAAACTTGCAAAATGATATTTGGAAGCCCATAGAGGGCTATTGTGAAAATGGAAATATCCTAAGATAAAAACCGAAAAGAAACTGTCTGAGAAACTGCTTTGTGTTGTGTTAGTTTATCTCACAGAGTTACAGCTTTCCCCTCAAGAAGTCGTTCACCAAGACTGTTCTTGTGAAATTTGCAAAGTGATATTTGGAAGCTCATAGAAGGCTATGGTGAAAATGAAAATATCTTCCGTTAAAAACTGGAAAGAAGCATTCTGAGAAACTGCCGTGTGTTCTGTTAATACATCTCACCGAGTTACAGCTTTCCCCTCAAGAACCCTCTCGCTAAGACTGTTCTTGTGGAATTTGCAAAGTGATATTTGGAAGCCCTTAGAGGGCTATGGTTAAAAAGGAAATATCCACCGTTAAAAACTGGAAAGAAGATTGCTGAGAAACTGCTTTGTGTTCTGTTAATTCATCTCACAGAATTACAGCTTTTCCCTCAGAAGCCTTTCGCTAAGATTGTTCTTGTAGAACTTGCAAAGTGATATTTGGAAGCCCATATAGGGCTACGGTGAAAAAGGAAATATCCTCCGTTAAAAACCGCAAAGAAGCTTTCTGAGAAACTGCTTTATGTTCTGTTAATTCATCTCACAGAATTACAGTTTACCCTCCAGCAGCCGTTCACTGAGCCTGTTCTTGTGGAATTTGCAATGCGATATTGGAAGCCCATAGAGGGTTATGGCGAAAAAGGATATATCCTAAGATAAAAACCGAAAAGAAGCTTTCTGAGAAAATGCATTGTGTCCTCTTAATTCATCTCACAGAGTTACAGCTTTCCCCTCAAGAAGCCATTCACTAAGACTGTTCCTGTGGAATTTGCAAGGTGATAGTTGAAAGCCCATACAGGGCTACGGAGAAAATGGAAATATGTTGCGTTAAATACTGGAATCTTTCTAGGAAACTGCTTTGTGTTCTCTTAATTCATCTCACAGAGTTACAGCTTTCCCCTCAAGAAGCCTTTCGCTAAGACTGTTCATGTGGAATTTGCAAAGTGATATTTGGAATCCCATAGAGGACTATGGTGAAAAAGGAAATATCCTAAGGTAAAAACTGAAAAGTAGGTTTCTGAGAAAATGTTTTGTGTTATGTTAATTCATCTTACAGAGTTACAGTTTTACCCTCAAGAAACCTTTCTCTAAGACTGTTCTTCTGGAATTTGCAAAGTGATATTTGGAAGCCCATAGTGGGCTTTGCTGTAAAAGGAAATATCCTAAGATAAAAAACGAAAAGAAGGTTTCTGAGAAACCGCTTTGTGTTCTGTTAGTTCATCTCACAGAGTTACAGCTTTCCCATCGAGAATCCTTTCGCTAAGACTGTTCTTGTGGAATTTGCAAATATTTTTGGAAGCTCATAGAGGGCTATGCTGAAAAAGGAAATATCCTAAGATAAAAACTGAAAAGAAGCTTTCTGAGAAACTGCTTTGTGTTCTGTTAATTCATCTCAGGGAGTTACGGCTTTCCCTTCAAGAAGTCTTTCACAAAGACTGTTCTTGTGTAATTTGCAAAGTGATTTTTGGAAGGCCACAGAGGGCTATGTTGAAAAAGGAAAAATAGTAAGATTAAATCCGAAAAGAAACTGCTTTGTGTTCTGATAATTCATCTCAGAGAGTTACAGATTTCCACTCAAGAGGCCGTTCACTAAGACTGTTCTTCTCAAATTTGAAAGTGATATTTAGAATCCCATAGAGGGCTATGGTGAAAAAGGAATTATTTTCCGTTAAAAACTGGAAAGACGCTTTCTGAGAAACTGCTTTGTGTTCTGTTAATTCATCTGACAGAGTTACAACATTTCCCTCAGGAAGCCTTTCGCTAAGGCTGTTGTTGTCGAATGTGCAAAGTGATATTTGGAAGCCCATAGAGGACTATGGTGAAAAAGGAAATATCTTGAGTTAAAAAGCGGAAAGAATCTTTCTGAGAAACTCCCTTTTGTTCTGTTAATTCACCTCACAGAGTTACAGCTTTCCCCTCAATAATTCTTTCGCTAAGACTGTTCTTGTGGAATTTGCAAAGTGAGATTTGGAAGCCCATAGAGGGCTATGGTGAAAAAGGAAATATCGTAAGATAAAAACTGAAAAGAAGCTTTCTGAGAAACTGCTTTGTGTTCTGTGAATTCATCTCACATAGTTACAACATTTCCCTCTAAAACCCTTTCGCTAAGACTGTTCTTGTTGAATTTGCAAAGCGATATTTGGAAGCCCATAGAAGAATATGTTGAAAAAGGAAATATCTTCCGTTAGAAACTGAAAAGAAGCTTGTTGAAAAACTGCTTTGTGTTCTGTTAATTCATCTCACAGAGTTACAACTTTCCCCTCAGGAAATCTTTCGCTTACACTGTTCTTGTGAAATTTGCAAAGTGATATTTGGAATCCCACAGAGGGCTATGGAATAATAGGAAATATCCTCCGTTAAAAACTGGAAAGAAGCTTTCTGAGAAACTGCTTTGTGTTGTGTTAGTTTATCTCACAGAGTTACAGCTTTCCCCTCAAGAAGTCGTTCACTAAGACTTTTCTTGTGGAATTTGCAAAGCGATATTTGGAAGCCCATAGAAGGCTATGGTGAAAATGGAAATATCCTAAGATAAAAACCGAAAAGAAGCTGTCTGAGAAACTGCTCTGTGTTGTGTTAGTTTATCTCACAGAGTTACAGCTTTCCCCTCAAGAAATCGTTCACTAAGACTGTTCTTGTGGAATTTGCAAAGTGATATTTGGAAACCCATAGAGGGCTATGTTGAAAAAGGAAACATCGTAAGATAAAAACTGAAAAGAAGCTTTGTGAGAAATTGCTTTGTGTTCTGTTAATTCGTCTCACAAAGTTACAGCTTTCCCCTCAAGAAGCCTTTCGCTAAGACTGTTCTTGGGGAATTTGCAAAGCGATATTTGGAAACCTATAGAGGGCTAAGGTGAAAAAGGAAATATCTTCCGTTAAAAACTGGAAAGAAGATTTCTGAGAAACTGCTTTGTGTTCTGTTAATGCATCTCACAGGGTTACAGCTTTCCCCTCCAGACACCTTTCGCTAACACTGTTCTTGTGGAATTTGCAAAGTGATATTTGGAAGCCCAGAGAGAACTATGGTGAAAAAGGAAATATCTTCAGTTAAAAAATGAAAAGAAGCTTTCCGAGAAACTGCTTTGTGTTCTGTTAATTCATCTCAAAGAGTTACAGCTTTCCCCTCCAGACACCTTTCGCTAACACTGTAATTGTGAAATTTGCAAAGTGATATTTGGAAGCCCAGAGAGAATTATGGTGAAAAAGGAAATACCTTCAGTTTAAAAATGAAAAGAAGCTTTCCGAGAAACTGCTTTGTGTTCTGTTAATTCATCTCAAAGAGTTACAGCTTTCCCCTCAAGAAGCCTTCCACTAAGACTGTTTTTGAGGAATTTCCAAAGTGATATGTGGAAGCCCATAGAAGGCTATTGTGAAAACGGAAATATCCTAAGATACTAACCGAAAAGAAGCTGTCTAAAAAACTGCTTTGTGTTCTGTTAGTTCATCGCACAGAGCTACAGATTTCCTCTCAAGAAGACGTTCACTAAGACAGTTTTGTGAAATTTGGAAAGTGATATTTGGATACCCATAGTGGACTATGGTGAAAAAGGAAATATCTTCCGTTAAAAACTGGAAAGAACCATTCTGAGAAAATGCGGTGTGTTCTGTTAGTACATATGACCGAGTTACAGCTTTCCTCTCAAGAAGCCTTTCGCTAAGACTGTTCTTGTGGGATTTCCAAAGTGATATTTGGAAGCCCATAGAGGGCTATAGTGAAAAAGGAATTATCTTCAGTTAAATACTGGAAAGAAGCTTTCTGAGAGACTGCTTTGTGTTCTGTTAATTCATCTCACAGAGTTACAGCTTCCCCCTCAAGAAACCTTTCGCTAAGACTGTTCTTGTGGAATTTTCAAAGTGATATTTGGAAGCCCATAGAGGACTATGGTGAAAAACGAAACATCTTCCGTTAAAAACTGGAAAGAAGATTTGTGAGAAACTGCTTTTTATTCTGTTAATTCATCTCACAGAGTTACAGATTTCCCCTCCAGAAGCCTTTCGCTAAGACTGTTCTAGTGGAATTTGCAAAGTGATATTTGGAAGCCCATGGAGGGCTATGGTGAAAAGGGTAATAACTTCCGTTAAGAACTGGAAAGAAGCTTTCTAAGAAACTGCCGTGTGTTCTGTTAATACATCTCACCGAGTTACAGCTCTACCCTCAAGAAGCCTTTCTATAAAAATGTTCTTGTGGAATTTGCAATGTGATACTTGGAAGCCCATAGAGGGCTATTTTGAAAATGGAAATACCCTAAGATAAAAACCGAAAAGAAGCTGTCAGAGAAACTGCTTTGTGTTGTGTTAGTTCATCTCACTGTGTTACAGCTTTCCCCTCAAGAAGCCCTTCACTAAGACTGTTCTTGTGAAATTTGCAAACTGATATTTGTAATCCCTTAGAGAGCTATGGTGAAAAAGGAAATATATTCCCTTAAAAACTGGAAATAAGCTTTCTGAGAAACTGCCATGTGTTCTCTTAATGCACCTCACCGAGTTACAGCTTTCCCCTCAAGAAGACTTTCGCTAAGACTGTTGTTGTGGGATTTGCAAAGTGATATTTGGAAGTCCATAGAGGTCTATTGTGAAAAAGGAAATTTCTTCCGTTAAAAACTGGAAAGAAGATTTCTGAGAAATTGCTATTTGTTCTGTTAATTCATCTCACAGAGTTACAGCTTCTCCTCCAGAAGCCTTTCGCTAAGACTGTTCTTGTGGAATTTGCAAAGTGATATTTGGAAGCCCATAGAAGGCTATTTTGAAAAAGGAATTATCCTAAGATAGAATCTGAAAATAAGCTTTCTGAAAATCTGCTTTGTGTTCTGTTAATTCATCTCACAGAGTTACAGCTTTCCCCTCAAAAAGGCTTTCGGTAAGCCTGTTCTTGTGTAATTTGCAATGTGATATTTTGAAGCCCATAGAAGGCTATGGTGAAAAAGGAAATATCTTCCGTTAAAAACTGGAAGGAATATTTCTGAGAAACTACTTTGTGTTCTGTTAATTCATCTCACAGAGTTACAGGTTTCCCCTCTAGAAGCCTTTCGGTAAGACTGTTTTTTGTTATTTCCAAAGTGATATTTGGAATCCCATAGAGGGTTATGGTGAAAAAGAAATATCTTCCGTTAAAAACTGGAAAGAAGCTTTCTAAGAAACTGCCGTGTGTTCTGGTTATACATCTCACCGAGATACTGCTTTCCTCTCAAATAGCCCTTCGCTGAGACTGTTCTTGTGGGATTTGCAAAGTGATATTTGGAAGCCCATAGAGTGCTGTGGTGAAAAGGAAATATCTTCAGTTAAAAACTTGAAAGAAACTTTCTGAGAAACTGCTTTGTGTTCTGTTAATTCATCTCACAGAGTTACAGCTTTCCCCTCAAGAAACGTTTCGCTAAGACTGTTCTTGTGGAATCTGCAAAGTCATGTTTGGAAGCACATATAGCTCTAAGGTGATAAAGGAAATTTCTTCCGTTAAAAACTGGAAAGAAGATTTCTGAGAAACTGCTTTGTGTTCTGTTAATTTATCACACAGAGTTACAGCTTTCCTCTCCAGAAGCCTTTTGCAAGCCCTTAGAGGGCCATGTTGAAAAAGGAAATATCTTCCGTTAAAAACCGAAAAGAAGCTTTCTGAGAAACTTCTTTCTGTTTTGTTAGTTCATATCACAGAGTTACAGCTTTCCCCTCAAGAAGTCGTTCACTAAGACTATTCTTGTGAAATATTCAAAGTGATATTTATAAAGCCATAGAGGGCTATGGTGAAAAAGGAAATATCCTAAGACAGAAACTGAAAAGAAGGTTTCTGAGAAACTGTTTTGTGTTCTGTTAATACATCTCACAGATTTACATCTTTTCCCTCAAGAAGCCTTTCGCGAAGACTGTTCTTGTGGAATATGTAAAGTGATATTTGGAAGCCCGTACAAGGCTATGGTGAAAAAGGAAATATCTTCAGTTAAAAATTGGATAGAAGCTTTCTGAGAAATTGCTTTGTGTTCTCTTAATTCATCTCACAGAGTTACAGCTTTCCCCTCAAGAAGCCGTTCACTAGGACTATTCTTGTGAAATTTTCAAACTGATATTTGGAAACCCTTACAGAGATATGGTGAAAAAGGAAATATCTTCCGTTAAAAACTGGAAAGAAGCTTTCTGAGAAACTGCCGTGAGTTCTGTTCATACATCTCACCGAGTTACAGCTTTCCTCTCAAGAAACCTTTCTCTAAGGCTGTTCTTGTGGAATTTGCAAAGTGATATTTGGAAGCCCATAGTGGGCTATGGTGAAAAAGGAAAAATCTTCGGGTAAAAACTGGAAATAAGCTTTCTGAGAAACTGCTTTGTGTTCTGTTAATTCATCTCACAGAGTTACAACTTTCCCCTCAAGAAGCCGTTCACTAAGACTTTTCTTGTGGAATTTGCAAAGTGATATTTGGAGTCCCATTGAAGGCTATGGTGAAAAAGAAAACATCCTAAGATAAAAACTGAAATGAAGCTTTCTGTGAAACTGCATTGTGTTCTGTAAATTCATCTCACAGAGTTAGAGATTTCCCCTCAAGAAGTCGTTCACTAAGACTGTTCTTGTGAAACTTGCAAAATGATATTTGGAAGCCCATAGAGGGCTATTGTGAAAATGGAAATATCCTAAGATAAAAACCGAAAAGAAACTGTCTGAGAAACTGCTTTGTGTTGTGTTAGTTTATCTCACAGAGTTACAGCTTTCCCCTCAAGAAGTCGTTCACCAAGACTGTTCTTGTGAAATTTGCAAAGTGATATTTGGAAGCTCATAGAAGGCTATGGTGAAAATGAAAATATCTTCCGTTAAAAACTGGAAAGAAGCATTCTGAGAAACTGCCGTGTGTTCTGTTAATACATCTCACCGAGTTACAGCTTTCCCCTCAAGAACCCTCTCGCTAAGACTGTTCTTGTGGAATTTGCAAAGTGATATTTGGAAGCCCTTAGAGGGCTATGGTTAAAAAGGAAATATCCACCGTTAAAAACTGGAAAGAAGATTGCTGAGAAACTGCTTTGTGTTCTGTTAATTCATCTCACAGAATTACAGCTTTTCCCTCAGAAGCCTTTCGCTAAGATTGTTCTTGTAGAACTTGCAAAGTGATATTTGGAAGCCCATATAGGGCTACGGTGAAAAAGGAAATATCCTCCGTTAAAAACCGCAAAGAAGCTTTCTGAGAAACTGCTTTATGTTCTGTTAATTCATCTCACAGAATTACAGTTTACCCTCCAGCAGCCGTTCACTGAGCCTGTTCTTGTGGAATTTGCAATGCGATATTGGAAGCCCATAGAGGGTTATGGCGAAAAAGGATATATCCTAAGATAAAAACCGAAAAGAAGCTTTCTGAGAAAATGCATTGTGTCCTCTTAATTCATCTCACAGAGTTACAGCTTTCCCCTCAAGAAGCCATTCACTAAGACTGTTCCTGTGGAATTTGCAAGGTGATAGTTGAAAGCCCATACAGGGCTACGGAGAAAATGGAAATATGTTGCGTTAAATACTGGAATCTTTCTAGGAAACTGCTTTGTGTTCTCTTAATTCATCTCACAGAGTTACAGCTTTCCCCTCAAGAAGCCTTTCGCTAAGACTGTTCATGTGGAATTTGCAAAGTGATATTTGGAATCCCATAGAGGACTATGGTGAAAAAGGAAATATCCTAAGGTAAAAACTGAAAAGTAGGTTTCTGAGAAAATGTTTTGTGTTATGTTAATTCATCTTACAGAGTTACAGTTTTACCCTCAAGAAGCCTTTCTCTAAGACTGTTCTTCTGGAATTTGCAAAGTGATATTTGGAAGCCCATAGTGGGCTTTGCTGTAAAAGGAAATATCCTAAGATAAAAAACGAAAAGAAGGTTTCTGAGAAACCGCTTTGTGTTCTGTTAGTTCATCTCACAGAGTTACAGCTTTCCCATCGAGAATCCTTTCGCTAAGACTGTTCTTGTGGAATTTGCAAATATTTTTGTAAGCTCATAGAGGGCTATGCTGAAAAAGGAAATATCCTAAGATAAAAACTGAAAAGAAGCTTTCTGAGAAACTGCTTTGTGTTCTGTTAATTCATCTCAGGGAGTTACGGCTTTCCCTTCAAGAAGTCCTTCACAAAGACTGTTCTTGTGTAATTTGCAAAGTGATTTTTGGAAGGCCACAGAGGGCTATGTTGAAAAAGGAAAAATAGTAAGATTAAATCCGAAAAGAAACTGCTTTGTGTTCTGATAATTCATCTCAGAGAGTTACAGATTTCCACTCAAGAGGCCGTTCACTAAGACTGTTCTTCTCAAATTTGAAAGTGATATTTAGAATCCCATAGAGGGCTATGGTGAAAAAGGAATTATTTTCCGTTAAAAACTGGAAAGACGCTTTCTGAGAAACTGCTTTGTGTTCTGTTAATTCATCTGACAGAGTTACAACATTTCCCTCAGGAAGCCTTTCGCTAAGGCTGTTGTTGTCGAATGTGCAAAGTGATATTTGGAAGCCCATAGAGGACTATGGTGAAAAAGGAAATATCTTGAGTTAAAAAGCGGAAAGAATCTTTCTGAGAAACTCCCTTTTGTTCTGTTAATTCACCTCACAGAGTTACAGCTTTCCCCTCAATAATTCTTTCGCTAAGACTGTTCTTGTGGAATTTGCAAAGTGAGATTTGGAAGCCCATAGAGGGCTATGGTGAAAAAGGAAATATCGTAAGATAAAAACTGAAAAGAAGCTTTCTGAGAAACTGCTTTGTGTTCTGTGAATTCATCTCACATAGTTACAACATTTCCCTCTAAAACCCTTTCGCTAAGACTGTTCTTGTTGAATTTGCAAAGCGATATTTGGAAGCCCATAGAAGAATATGTTGAAAAAGGAAATATCTTCCGTTAGAAACTGAAAAGAAGCTTGTTGAAAAACTGCTTTGTGTTCTGTTAATTCATCTCACAGAGTTACAACTTTCCCCTCAGGAAATCTTTCGCTTACACTGTTCTTGTGAAATTTGCAAAGTGATATTTGGAATCCCACAGAGGGCTATGGAATAATAGGAAATATCCTCCGTTAAAAACTGGAAAGAAGCTTTCTGAGAAACTGCTTTGTGTTGTGTTAGTTTATCTCACAGAGTTACAGCTTTCCCCTCAAGAAGTCGTTCACTAAGACTTTTCTTGTGGAATTTGCAAAGCGATATTTGGAAGCCCATAGAAGGCTATGGTGAAAATGGAAATATCCTAAGATAAAAACCGAAAAGAAGCTGTCTGAGAAACTGCTCTGTGTTGTGTTAGTTTATCTCACAGAGTTACAGCTTTCCCCTCAAGAAATCGTTCACTAAGACTGTTCTTGTGGAATTTGCAAAGTGATATTTGGAAACCCATAGAGGGCTATGTTGAAAAAGGAAACATCGTAAGATAAAAACTGAAAAGAAGCTTTGTGAGAAATTGCTTTGTGTTCTGTTAATTCGTCTCACAAAGTTACAGCTTTCCCCTCAAGAAGCCTTTCGCTAAGACTGTTCTTGGGGAATTTGCAAAGCGATATTTGGAAACCTATAGAGGGCTAAGGTGAAAAAGGAAATATCTTCCGTTAAAAACTGGAAAGAAGATTTCTGAGAAACTGCTTTGTGTTCTGTTAATGCATCTCACAGGGTTACAGCTTTCCCCTCCAGACACCCTTCGCTAACACTGTTCTTGTGGAATTTGCAAAGTGATATTTGGAAGCCCAGAGAGAACTATGGTGAAAAAGGAAATATCTTCAGTTAAAAAATGAAAAGAAGCTTTCCGAGAAACTGCTTTGTGTTCTGTTAATTCATCTCAAAGAGTTACAGCTTTCCCCTCCAGACACCTTTCACTAACACTGTTCTTGTGGAATTTGCAAAGTGATATTTGGAAGCCCAGAGAGAACTATGGTGAAAAAGGAAATACCTTCAGTTAAAAAATGAAAAGAAGCTTTCCGAGAAACTGCTTTGTGTTCTGTTAATTCATCTCCAAGAGTTACAGCATTCCCCTCCAGACACCTTTCGCTAACACTGTAATTGTGAAATTTGCAAAGTGATATTTGGAAGCCCAGAGAGAATTATGGTGAAAAAGGAAATACCTTCAGTTTAAAAATGAAAAGAAGCTTTCCGAGAAACTGCTTTGTGTTCTGTTAATTCATCTCAAAGAGTTACAGCTTTCCCCTCAGGAAGCCTTCCACTAAGACTGTTTTTGAGGAATTTCCAAAGTGATATGTGGAAGCCCATAGAAGGCTATTGTGAAAACGGAAATATCCTAAGATACTAACCGAAAAGAAGCTGTCTAAAAAACTGCTTTGTGTTCTGTTAGTTCATCGCACAGAGCTACAGATTTCCTCTCAAGAAGACGTTCACTAAGACAGTTTTGTGAAATTTGGAAAGTGATATTTGGATACCCATAGTGGACTATGGTGAAAAAGGAAATATCTTCCGTTAAAAACTGGAAAGAACCATTCTGAGAAAATGCGGTGTGTTCTGTTAGTACATATGACCGAGTTACAGCTTTCCTCTCAAGAAGCCTTTCGCTAAGACTGTTCTTGTGGGATTTCCAAAGTGATATTTGGAAGCCCATAGAGGGCTATAGTGAAAAAGGAATTATCTTCAGTTAAATACTGGAAAGAAGCTTTCTGAGAGACTGCTTTGTGTTCTGTTAATTCATCTCACAGAGTTACAGCTTCCCCCTCAAGAAACCTTTCGCTAAGACTGTTCTTGTGGAATTTTCAAAGTGATATTTGGAAGCCCATAGAGGACTATGGTGAAAAACGAAACATCTTCCGTTAAAAACTGGAAAGAAGATTTGTGAGAAACTGCTTTTTATTCTGTTAATTCATCTCACAGAGTTACAGATTTCCCCTCCAGAAGCCTTTCGCTAAGACTGTTCTAGTGGAATTTGCAAAGTGATATTTGGAAGCCCATGGAGGGCTATGGTGAAAAGGGTAATAACTTCCGTTAAGAACTGGAAAGAAGCTTTCTAAGAAACTGCCGTGTGTTCTGTTAATACATCTCACCGAGTTACAGCTCTACCCTCAAGAAGCCTTTCTATAAAAATGTTCTTGTGGAATTTGCAATGTGATACTTGGAAGCCCATAGAGGGCTATTTTGAAAATGGAAATACCCTAAGATAAAAACCGAAAAGAAGCTGTCAGAGAAACTGCTTTGTGTTGTGTTAGTTCATCTCACTGTGTTACAGCTTTCCCCTCAAGAAGCCCTTCACTAAGACTGTTCTTGTGAAATTTGCAAACTGATATTTGTAATCCCTTAGAGAGCTATGGTGAAAAAGGAAATATATTCCCTTAAAAACTGGAAATAAGCTTTCTGAGAAACTGCCATGTGTTCTCTTAATGCACCTCACCGAGTTACAGCTTTCCCCTCAAGAAGACTTTCGCTAAGACTGTTGTTGTGGGATTTGCAAAGTGATATTTGGAAGTCCATAGAGGTCTATTGTGAAAAAGGAAATTTCTTCCGTTAAAAACTGGAAAGAAGATTTCTGAGAAATTGCTATTTGTTCTGTTAATTCATCTCACAGAGTTACAGCTTCTCCTCCAGAAGCCTTTCGCTAAGACTGTTCTTGTGGAATTTGCAAAGTGATATTTGGAAGCCCATAGAAGGCTATTTTGAAAAAGGAATTATCCTAAGATAGAATCTGAAAATAAGCTTTCTGAAAATCTGCTTTGTGTTCTGTTAATTCATCTCACAGAGTTACAGCTTTCCCCTCAAAAAGGCTTTCGGTAAGCCTGTTCTTGTGTAATTTGCAATGTGATATTTTGAAGCCCATAGAAGGCTATGGTGAAAAAGGAAATATCTTCCGTTAAAAACTGGAAGGAATATTTCTGAGAAACTACTTTGTGTTCTGTTAATTCATCTCACAGAGTTACAGGTTTCCCCTCTAGAAGCCTTTCGGTAAGACTGTTTTTTGTTATTTCCAAAGTGATATTTGGAATCCCATAGAGGGTTATGGTGAAAAAGAAATATCTTCCGTTAAAAACTGGAAAGAAGCTTTCTAAGAAACTGCCGTGTGTTCTGGTTATACATCTCACCGAGATACTGCTTTCCTCTCAAATAGCCCTTCGCTGAGACTGTTCTTGTGGGATTTGCAAAGTGATATTTGGAAGCCCATAGAGTGCTGTGGTGAAAAGGAAATATCTTCAGTTAAAAACTTGAAAGAAACTTTCTGAGAAACTGCTTTGTGTTCTGTTAATTCATCTCACAGAGTTACAGCTTTCCCCTCAAGAAACGTTTCGCTAAGACTGTTCTTGTGGAATCTGCAAAGTCATGTTTGGAAGCACATATAGCTCTAAGGTGATAAAGGAAATTTCTTCCGTTAAAAACTGGAAAGAAGATTTCTGAGAAACTGCTTTGTGTTCTGTTAATTTATCACACAGAGTTACAGCTTTCCTCTCCAGAAGCCTTTTGCAAGCCCTTAGAGGGCCATGTTGAAAAAGGAAATATCTTCCGTTAAAAACCGAAAAGAAGCTTTCTGAGAAACTTCTTTCTGTTTTGTTAGTTCATATCACAGAGTTACAGCTTTCCCCTCAAGAAGTCGTTCACTAAGACTATTCTTGTGAAATATTCAAAGTGATATTTATAAAGCCATAGAGGGCTATGGTGAAAAAGGAAATATCCTAAGACAGAAACTGAAAAGAAGGTTTCTGAGAAACTGTTTTGTGTTCTCTTAATACATCTCACAGATTTACATCTTTTCCCTCAAGAAGCCTTTCGCGAAGACTGTTCTTGTGGAATATGTAAAGTGATATTTGGAAGCCCGTACAAGGCTATGGTGAAAAAGGAAATATCTTCAGTTAAAAATTGGATAGAAGCTTTCTGAGAAATTGCTTTGTGTTCTCTTAATTCATCTCACAGAGTTACAGCTTTCCCCTCAAGAAGCCGTTCACTAGGACTATTCTTGTGAAATTTTCAAACTGATATTTGGAAACCCTTACAGAGATATGGTGAAAAAGGAAATATCTTCCGTTAAAAACTGGAAAGAAGCTTTCCGAGAAACTGCCGTGAGTTCTGTTCATACATCTCACCGAGTTACAGCTTTCCTCTCAAGAAACCTTTCTCTAAGGCTGTTCTTGTGGAATTTGCAAAGTGATATTTGGAAGCCCATAGTGGGCTATGGTGAAAAAGGAAAAATCTTCGGGTAAAAACTGGAAATAAGCTTTCTGAGAAACTGCTTTGTGTTCTGTTAATTCATCTCACAGAGTTACAACTTTCCCCTCAAGAAGCCGTTCACTAAGACTTTTCTTGTGGAATTTGCAAAGTGATATTTGGAGTCCCATTGAAGGCTATGGTGAAAAAGAAAACATCCTAAGATAAAAACTGAAATGAAGCTTTCTGTGAAACTGCATTGTGTTCTGTAAATTCATCTCACAGAGTTAGAAATTTCCCCTCAAGAAGTCGTTCACTAAGACTGTTCTTGTGAAACTTGCAAAATGATATTTGGAAGCCCATAGAGGGCTATTGTGAAAATGGAAATATCCTAAGATAAAAACCGAAAAGAAACTGTCTGAGAAACTGCTTTGTGTTGTGTTAGTTTATCTCACAGAGTTACAGCTTTCCCCTCAAGAAGTCGTTCACCAAGACTGTTCTTGTGAAATTTGCAAAGTGATATTTGGAAGCTCATAGAAGGCTATGGTGAAAATGAAAATATCTTCCGTTAAAAACTGGAAAGAAGCATTCTGAGAAACTGCCGTGTGTTCTGTTAATACATCTCACCGAGTTACAGCTTTCCCCTCAAGAACCCTCTCGCTAAGACTGTTCTTGTGGAATTTGCAAAGTGATATTTGGAAGCCCTTAGAGGGCTATGGTTAAAAAGGAAATATCCACCGTTAAAAACTGGAAAGAAGATTGCTGAGAAACTGCTTTATGTTCTGTTAATTCATCTCACAGAATTACAGCTTTTCCCTCAGAAGCCTTTCGCTAAGATTGTTCTTGTAGAACTTGCAAAGTGATATTTGGAAGCCCATATAGGGCTATGGTGAAAAAGGAAATATCCTCCGTTAAAAACTGCAAAGAAGCTTTCTGAGAAACTGCTTTATGTTCTGTTAATTCATCTCACAGAATTACAGTTTACCCTCCAGCAGCCGTTCACTGAGCCTGTTCTTGTGGAATTTGCAATGCGATATTGGAAGCCCATAGAGGGTTATGGCGAAAAAGGATGTATCCTAAGATAAAAACCGAAAAGAAGCTTTCTGAGAAAATGCATTGTGTCCTCTTAATTCATCTCACAGAGTTACAGCTTTCCCCTCAAGAAGCCATTCACTATGACTGTTCCTGTGGAATTTGCAAGGTGATAGTTGAAAGCCCATACAGGGCTACGGAGAAAATGGAAATATGTTGCGTTAAATACTGGAAAGAATCTTTCTAGGAAACTGCTTTGTGTTCTCTTAATTCATCTCACAGAGTTACAGCTTTCCCCTCAAGAAGCCTTTCGCTAAGACTGTTCATGTGGAATTTGCAAAGTGATATTTGGAATCCCATAGAGGACTATGGTGAAAAAGGAAATATCCTAAGGTAAAAACTGAAAAGTAGGTTTCTGAGAAAATGTTTTGTGTTATGTTAATTCATCTTACAGAGTTACAGTTTTACCCTCAAGAAGCCTTTCTCTAAGACTGTTCTTCTGGAATTTGCAAAGTGATATTTGGAAGCCCATAGTGGGCTTTGCTGTAAAAGGAAATATCCTAAGATAAAAAACGAAAAGAAGGTTTCTGAGAAACCGCTTTGTGTTCTGTTAGTTCATCTCACAGAGTTACAGCTTTCCCATCGAGAATCCTTTCGCTAAGACTGTTCTTGTGGAATTTGCAAATATTTTTGTAAGCTCATAGAGGGCTATGCTGAAAAAGGAAATATCCTAAGATAAAAACTGAAAAGAAGCTTTCTGAGAAACTGCTTTGTGTTCTGATAATTCATCTCAGGGAGTTACGGCTTTCCCTTCAAGAAGTCTTTCACAAAGACTGTTCTTGTGTAATTTGCAAAGTGATATTTGGAAGGCCACAGAGGGCTATGTTGAAAAAGGAAAAATAGTAAGATTAAATCCGAAAAGAAACTTTTTGAGAAACTGCTTTGTGTTCTGATAATTCATCTCAGAGAGTTACAGATTTCCACTCAAGAGGCCGTTCACTAAGACTGTTCTTCTCAAATTTGAAAGTGATATTTAGAATCACATAGAGGGCTATGGTGAAAAAGGAATTATTTTCCGTTAAAAACTGGAAAGACGCTTTCTGAGAAACTGCTTTGTGTTCTGTTAATTCATCTGACAGAGTTACAACATTTCCCTCTAAAAGCCTTTCGCTAAGACTGTTCTTGTGGAATTTGCAAAGTGATATTTGGAAGCCCATAGTGGACTACGGTGAAAAAGGAAATGTCCTCAGATAAAAACTGGAAAGAAGCTTTCTGTGAAACTGCTTTGTGTTCTATTAATTCATCTCACTGTGTGACAGCTTTCCCCTCAAGAAGCCGTTCCCTAAGACTGTTCTTGTGTAATTTGCAACGTGATATTTGGAATCCCAGAGAGATATGGGGAAAACGGAAATATCTTCCGTTAAAAACTGGAAAGAAGCTTTCTGAGGAACTGCTTTGTGTTCTGTTAATTCATCTCACAGAGTTACAGCTTTCCCTGAAAAAATCCTTTCGCTAAGAGTGTTCTTGTGGAATTTGCAAAGTGATATTTGGAAGCCCGTACAAGGCTATGGTGAAAAAGGAAATATCTTCAGTTAAAAATTGGATAGAAGCTTTCTGAGAAATTGCTTTGTGTTCTCTTAATTCATCTCACAGAGTTACAGCTTTCCCCTCAAGAAGCCGTTCACTAGGACTATTCTTGTGAAATTTTCAAACTGATATTTGGAAACCCTTACAGAGATATGGTGAAAAAGGAAATATCTTCCGTTAAAAACTGGAAAGAAGCTTTCCGAGAAACTGCCGTGAGTTCTGTTCATACATCTCACCGAGTTACAGCTTTCCTCTCAAGAAACCTTTCTCTAAGGCTGTTCTTGTG
Source organism: Chlorocebus sabaeus (assembly GCF_047675955.1). Taxonomy (NCBI): domain Eukaryota; kingdom Metazoa; phylum Chordata; class Mammalia; order Primates; family Cercopithecidae; genus Chlorocebus; species Chlorocebus sabaeus. The sequence continues at coordinate 50,727 of NW_027328009.1, forward strand.
GAATTTGCAAAGTGATATTTGGAAGCCCATAGTGGGCTATGGTGAAAAAGGAAAAATCTTCGGGTAAAAACTGGAAATAAGCTTTCTGAGAAACTGCTTTGTGTTCTGTTAATTCATCTCACAGAGTTACAACTTTCCCCTCAAGAAGCCGTTCACTAAGACTTTTCTTGTGGAATTTGCAAAGTGATATTTGGAGTCCCATTGAAGGCTATGGTGAAAAAGAAAACATCCTAAGATAAAAACTGAAATGAAGCTTTCTGTGAAACTGCATTGTGTTCTGTAAATTCATCTCACAGAGTTAGAGATTTCCCCTCAAGAAGTCGTTCACTAAGACTGTTCTTGTGAAACTTGCAAAATGATATTTGGAAGCCCATAGAGGGCTATTGTGAAAATGGAAATATCCTAAGATAAAAACCGAAAAGAAACTGTCTGAGAAACTGCTTTGTGTTGTGTTAGTTTATCTCACAGAGTTACAGCTTTCCCCTCAAGAAGTCGTTCACCAAGACTGTTCTTGTGAAATTTGCAAAGTGATATTTGGAAGCTCATAGAAGGCTATGGTGAAAATGAAAATATCTTCCGTTAAAAACTGGAAAGAAGCATTCTGAGAAACTGCCGTGTGTTCTGTTAATACATCTCACCGAGTTACAGCTTTCCCCTCAAGAACCCTCTCGCTAAGACTGTTCTTGTGGAATTTGCAAAGTGATATTTGGAAGCCCTTAGAGGGCTATGGTTAAAAAGGAAATATCCACCGTTAAAAACTGGAAAGAAGATTGCTGAGAAACTGCTTTGTGTTCTGTTAATTCATCTCACAGAATTACAGCTTTTCCCTCAGAAGCCTTTCGCTAAGATTGTTCTTGTAGAACTTGCAAAGTGATATTTGGAAGCCCATATAGGGCTACGGTGAAAAAGGAAATATCCTCCGTTAAAAACTGCAAAGAAGCTTTCTGAGAAACTGCTTTATGTTCTGTTAATTCATCTCACAGAATTACAGTTTACCCTCCAGCAGCCGTTCACTGAGCCTGTTCTTGTGGAATTTGCAATGCGATATTGGAAGCCCATAGAGGGTTATGGCAAAAAAGGATATATCCTAAGATAAAACCGAAAAGAAGCTTTCTGAGAAAATGCATTGTGTCCTCTTAATTCATCTCACAGAGTTACAGCTTTCCCCTCAAGAAGCCATTCACTAAGACTGTTCCTGTGGAATTTGCAAGGTGATAGTAGAAAGCCCATACAGGGCTACGGAGAAAATGGAAATATGTTGCGTTAAATACTGGAAAGAATCTTTCTAGGAAACTGCTTTGTGTTCTCTTAATTCATCTCACGGAGTTACAGCTTTCCCCTCAAGAAGCCTTTCGCTAAACTGTTCATGTGGAATTTGCAAAGTGATATTTGGAATCCCATAGAGGACTATGGTGAAAAAGGAAATATCCTAAGGTAAAAACTGAAAAGTAGGTTTCTGAGAAAATGTTTTGTGTTATGTTAATTCATCTTACAGAGTTACAGTTTTACCCTCAAGAAGCCTTTCTCTAAGACTGTTCTTCTGGAATTTGCAAAGTGATATTTGGAAGCCCATAGTGGGCTTTGCTGTAAAAGGAAATATCCTAAGATAAAAAACGAAAAGAAGGTTTCTGAGAAACCGCTTTGTGTTCTGTTAGTTCATCTCACAGAGTTACAGCTTTCCCATCGAGAATCCCTTCGCTAAGACTGTTCTTGTGGAATTTGCAAATATTTTTGTAAGCTCATAGAGGGCTATGCTGAAAAAGGAAATATCCTAAGATAAAAACTGAAAAGAAGCTTTCTGAGAAACTGCTTTGTGTCTGTTAATTCATCTCAGGGAGTTACGGCTTTCCCTTCAAGAAGTCTTTCACAAAGACTGTTCTTGTGTAATTTGCAAAGTGATTTTTGGAAGGCCACAGAGGGCTATGTTGAAAAAGGAAAAATAGTAAGATTAAATCCGAAAAGAAACTGCTTTGTGTTCTGATAATTCATCTCAGAGAGTTACAGATTTCCACTCAAGAGGCCGTTCACTAAGACTGTTCTTCTCAAATTTGAAAGTGATATTTAGAATCCCATAGAGGGCTATGGTGAAAAAGGAATTATTTTCCGTTAAAAACTGGAAAGACGCTTTCTGAGAAACTGCTTTGTGTTCTGTTAATTCATCTGACAGAGTTACAACATTTCCCTCAGGAAGCCTTTCGCTAAGGCTGTTGTTGTCGAATGTGCAAAGTGATATTTGGAAGCCCATAGAGGACTATGGTGAAAAAGGAAATATCTTGAGTTAAAAAGCGGAAAGAATCTTTCTGAGAAACTCCCTTTTGTTCTGTTAATTCACCTCACAGAGTTACAGCTTTCCCCTCAATAATTCTTTCGCTAAGACTGTTCTTGTGGAATTTGCAAAGTGAGATTTGGAAGCCCATAGAGGGCTATGGTGAAAAAGGAAATATCGTAAGATAAAAACTGAAAAGAAGCTTTCTGAGAAACTGCTTTGTGTTCTGTGAATTCATCTCACATAGTTACAACATTTCCCTCTAAAACCCTTTCGCTAAGACTGTTCTTGTTGAATTTGCAAAGCGATATTTGGAAGCCCATAGAAGAATATGTTGAAAAAGGAAATATCTTCCGTTAGAAACTGAAAAGAAGCTTGTTGAAAAACTGCTTTGTGTTCTGTTAATTCATCTCACAGAGTTACAACTTTCCCCTCAGGAAATCTTTCGCTTACACTGTTCTTGTGAAATTTGCAAAGTGATATTTGGAATCCCACAGAGGGCTATGGAATAATAGGAAATATCCTCCGTTAAAAACTGGAAAGAAGCTTTCTGAGAAACTGCTTTGTGTTGTGTTAGTTTATCTCACAGAGTTACAGCTTTCCCCTCAAGAAGTCGTTCACTAAGACTTTTCTTGTGGAATTTGCAAAGCGATATTTGGAAGCCCATAGAAGGCTATGGTGAAAATGGAAATATCCTAAGATAAAAACCGAAAAGAAGCTGTCTGAGAAACTGCTCTGTGTTGTGTTAGTTTATCTCACAGAGTTACAGCTTTCCCCTCAAGAAATCGTTCACTAAGACTGTTCTTGTGGAATTTGCAAAGTGATATTTGGAAACCCATAGAGGGCTATGTTGAAAAAGGAAACATCGTAAGATAAAAACTGAAAAGAAGCTTTGTGAGAAATTGGTGTTCTGTTAATTCGTCTCACAAAGTTACAGCTTTCCCCTCAAGAAGCCTTTCGCTAAGACTGTTCTTGGGGAATTTGCAAAGCGATATTTGGAAACCTATAGAGGGCTAAGGTGAAAAAGGAAATATCTTCCGTTAAAAACTGGAAAGAAGATTTCTGAGAAACTGCTTTGTGTTCTGTTAATGCATCTCACAGGGTTACAGCTTTCCCCTCCAGACACCTTTCGCTAACACTGTTCTTGTGGAATTTGCAAAGTGATATTTGGAAGCCCAGAGAGAACTATGGTGAAAAAGGAAATATCTTCAGTTAAAAAATGAAAAGAAGCTTTCCGAGAAACTGCTTTGTGTTCTGTTAATTCATCTCAAAGAGTTACAGCTTTCCCCTCCAGACACCTTTCGCTAACACTGTAATTGTGAAATTTGCAAGGTGATATTTGGAAGCCCAGAGAGAATTATGGTGAAAAAGGAAATACCTTCAGTTTAAAAATGAAAAGAAGCTTTCCGAGAAACTGCTTTGTGTTCTGTTAATTCATCTCAAAGAGTTACAGCTTTCCCCTCAAGAAGCCTTCCACTAAGACTGTTTTTGAGGAATTTCCAAAGTGATATGTGGAAGCCCATAGAAGGCTATTGTGAAAACGGAAATATCCTAAGATACTAACCGAAAAGAAGCTGTCTAAAAAACTGCTTTGTGTTCTGTTAGTTCATCGCACAGAGCTACAGATTTCCTCTCAAGAAGACGTTCACTAAGACAGTTTTGTGAAATTTGGAAAGTGATATTTGGATACCCATAGTGGACTATGGTGAAAAAGGAAATATCTTCCGTTAAAAACTGGAAAGAACCATTCTGAGAAAATGCGGTGTGTTCTGTTAGTACATATGACCGAGTTACAGCTTTCCTCTCAAGAAGCCTTTCGCTAAGACTGTTCTTGTGGGATTTCCAAAGTGATATTTGGAAGCCCATAGAGGGCTATAGTGAAAAAGGAATTATCTTCAGTTAAATACTGGAAAGAAGCTTTCTGAGAGACTGCTTTGTGTTCTGTTAATTCATCTCACAGAGTTACAGCTTCCCCCTCAAGAAACCTTTCGCTAAGACTGTTCTTGTGGAATTTTCAAAGTGATATTTGGAAGCCCATAGAGGACTATGGTGAAAAACGAAACATCTTCCGTTAAAAACTGGAAAGAAGATTTGTGAGAAACTGCTTTTTATTCTGTTAATTCATCTCACAGAGTTACAGATTTCCCCTCCAGAAGCCTTTCGCTAAGACTGTTCTAGTGGAATTTGCAAAGTGATATTTGGAAGCCCATGGAGGGCTATGGTGAAAAGGGTAATAACTTCCGTTAAGAACTGGAAAGAAGCTTTCTAAGAAACTGCCGTGTGTTCTGTTAATACATCTCACCGAGTTACAGCTCTACCCTCAAGAAGCCTTTCTATAAAAATGTTCTTGTGGAATTTGCAATGTGATACTTGGAAGCCCATAGAGGGCTATTTTGAAAATGGAAATACCCTAAGATAAAAACCGAAAAGAAGCTGTCAGAGAAACTGCTTTGTGTTGTGTTAGTTCATCTCACTGTGTTACAGCTTTCCCCTCAAGAAGCCCTTCACTAAGACTGTTCTTGTGAAATTTGCAAACTGATATTTGTAATCCCTTAGAGAGCTATGGTGAAAAAGGAAATATATTCCCTTAAAAACTGGAAATAAGCTTTCTGAGAAACTGCCATGTGTTCTCTTAATGCACCTCACCGAGTTACAGCTTTCCCCTCAAGAAGACTTTCGCTAAGACTGTTGTTGTGGGATTTGCAAAGTGATATTTGGAAGTCCATAGAGGTCTATTGTGAAAAAGGAAATTTCTTCCGTTAAAAACTGGAAAGAAGATTTCTGAGAAATTGCTATTTGTTCTGTTAATTCATCTCACAGAGTTACAGCTTCTCCTCCAGAAGCCTTTCGCTAAGACTGTTCTTGTGGAATTTGCAAAGTGATATTTGGAAGCCCATAGAAGGCTATTTTGAAAAAGGAATTATCCTAAGATAGAATCTGAAAATAAGCTTTCTGAAAATCTGCTTTGTGTTCTGTTAATTCATCTCACAGAGTTACAGCTTTCCCCTCAAAAAGGCTTTCGGTAAGCCTGTTCTTGTGTAATTTGCAATGTGATATTTTGAAGCCCATAGAAGGCTATGGTGAAAAAGGAAATATCTTCCGTTAAAAACTGGAAGGAATATTTCTGAGAAACTACTTTGTGTTCTGTTAATTCATCTCACAGAGTTACAGGTTTCCCCTCTAGAAGCCTTTCGGTAAGACTGTTTTTTGTTATTTCCAAAGTGATATTTGGAATCCCATAGAGGGTTATGATGAAAAAGAAATATCTTCCGTTAAAAACTGGAAAGAAGCTTTCTAAGAAACTGCCGTGTGTTCTGGTTATACATCTCACCGAGATACTGCTTTCCTCTCAAATAGCCCTTCGCTGAGACTGTTCTTGTGGGATTTGCAAAGTGATATTTGGAAGCCCATAGAGTGCTGTGGTGAAAAGGAAATATCTTCAGTTAAAAACTTGAAAGAAACTTTCTGAGAAACTGCTTTGTGTTCTGTTAATTCATCTCACAGAGTTACAGCTTTCCCCTCAAGAAACGTTTCGCTAAGACTGTTCTTGTGGAATCTGCAAAGTCATGTTTGGAAGCACATATAGCTCTAAGGTGATAAAGGAAATTTCTTCCGTTAAAAACTGGAAAGAAGATTTCTGAGAAACTGCTTTGTGTTCTGTTAATTTATCACACAGAGTTACAGCTTTCCTCTCCAGAAGCCTTTTGCAAGCCCTTAGAGGGCCATGTTGAAAAAGGAAATATCTTCCGTTAAAAACCGAAAAGAAGCTTTCTGAGAAACTTCTTTCTGTTTTGTTAGTTCATATCACAGAGTTACAGCTTTCCCCTCAAGAAGTCGTTCACTAAGACTATTCTTGTGAAATATTCAAAGTGATATTTATAAAGCCATAGAGGGCTATGGTGAAAAAGGAAATATCCTAAGACAGAAACTGAAAAGAAGGTTTCTGAGAAACTGTTTTGTGTTCTGTTAATACATCTCACAGATTTACATCTTTTCCCTCAAGAAGACTTTCGCGAAGACTGTTCTTGTGGAATATGTAAAGTGATATTTGGAAGCCCGTACAAGGCTATGGTGAAAAAGGAAATATCTTCAGTTAAAAATTGGATAGAAGCTTTCTGAGAAATTGCTTTGTGTTCTCTTAATTCATCTCACAGAGTTACAGCTTTCCCCTCAAGAAGCCGTTCACTAGGACTATTCTTGTGAAATTTTCAAACTGATATTTGGAAACCCTTACAGAGATATGGTGAAAAAGGAAATATCTTCCGTTAAAAACTGGAAAGAAGCTTTCTGAGAAACTGCCGTGAGTTCTGTTCATACATCTCACCGAGTTACAGCTTTCCTCTCAAGAAACCTTTCTCTAAGGCTGTTCTTGTGGAATTTGCAAAGTGATATTTGGAAGCCCATAGTGGGCTATGGTGAAAAAGGAAAAATCTTCGGGTAAAAACTGGAAATAAGCTTTCTGAGAAACTGCTTTGTGTTCTGTTAATTCATCTCACAGAGTTACAACTTTCCCCTCAAGAAGCCGTTCACTAAGACTTTTCTTGTGGAATTTGCAAAGTGATATTTGGAGTCCCATTGAAGTCTATGGTGAAAAAGAAAACATCCTAAGATAAAAACTGAAATGAAGCTTTCTGTGAAACTGCATTGTGTTCTGTAAATTCATCTCACAGAGTTAGAGATTTCCCCTCAAGAAGTCGTTCACTAAGACTGTTCTTGTGAAACTTGCAAAATGATATTTGGAAGCCCATAGAGGGCTATTGTGAAAATGGAAATATCCTAAGATAAAAACCGAAAAGAAACTGTCTGAGAAACTGCTTTGTGTTGTGTTAGTTTATCTCACAGAGTTACAGCTTTCCCCTCAAGAAGTCGTTCACCAAGACTGTTCTTGTGAAATTTGCAAAGTGATATTTGGAAGCTCATAGAAGGCTATGGTGAAAATGAAAATATCTTCCGTTAAAAACTGGAAAGAAGCATTCTGAGAAACTGCCGTGTGTTCTGTTAATACATCTCACCGAGTTACAGCTTTCCCCTCAAGAACCCTCTCGCTAAGACTGTTCTTGTGGAATTTGCAAAGTGATATTTGGAAGCCCTTAGAGGGCTATGGTGAAAAAGGAAATATCGTAAGATAAAAACTGAAAAGAAGCTTTCTGAGAAACTGCTTTGTGTTCTGTGAATTCATCTCACATAGTTACAACATTTCCCTCTAAAACCCTTTCGCTAAGACTGTTCTTGTTGAATTTGCAAAGCGATATTTGGAAGCCCATAGAAGAATATGTTGAAAAAGGAAATATCTTCCGTTAGAAACTGAAAAGAAGCTTGTTGAAAAACTGCTTTGTGTTCTGTTAATTCATCTCACAGAGTTACAACTTTCCCCTCAGGAAATCTTTCGCTTACACTGTTCTTGTGAAATTTGCAAAGTGATATTTGGAATCCCACAGAGGGCTATGGAATAATAGGAAATATCCTCCGTTAAAAACTGGAAAGAAGCTTTCTGAGAAACTGCTTTGTGTTGTGTTAGTTTATCTCACAGAGTTACAGCTTTCCCCTCAAGAAGTCGTTCACTAAGACTTTTCTTGTGGAATTTGCAAAGCGATATTTGGAAGCCCATAGAAGGCTATGGTGAAAATGGAAATATCCTAAGATAAAAACTGAAAAGAAGCTGTCTGAGAAACTGCTCTGTGTTGTGTTAGTTTATCTCACAGAGTTACTGCTTTCCCCTCAAGAAATCGTTCACTAAGACTGTTCTTGTGGAATTTGCAAAGTGATATTTGGAAACCCATAGAGGGCTATGTTGAAAAAGGAAACATCGTAAGATAAAAACTGAAAAGAAGCTTTGTGAGAAATTGCTTTGTGTTCTGTTAATTCGTCTCACAAAGTTACAGCTTTCCCCTCAAGAAGCCTTTCGCTAAGACTGTTCTTGGGGAATTTGCAAAGCGATATTTGGAAACCTATAGAGGGCTAAGGTGAAAAAGGAAATATCTTCCGTTAAAAACTGGAAAGAAGATTTCTGAGAAACTGCTTTGTGTTCTGTTAATGCATCTCACAGGGTTACAGCTTTCCCCTCCAGACACCTTTCACTAACACTGTTCTTGTGGAATTTGCAAAGTGATATTTGGAAGCCCAGAGAGAACTATGGTGAAAAAGGAAATACCTTCAGTTAAAAAATGAAAAGAAGCTTTCCGAGAAACTGCTTTGTGTTCTGTTAATTCATCTCCAAGAGTTACAGCATTCCCCTCCAGACACCTTTCGCTAACACTGTAATTGTGAAATTTGCAAAGTGATATTTGGAAGCCCAGAGAGAATTATGGTGAATAAGGAAATACCTTCAGTTTAAAAATGAAAAGAAGCTTTCCGAGAAACTGCTTTGTGTTCTGTTAATTCATCTCAAAGAGTTACAGCTTTCCCCTCAGGAAGCCTTCCACTAAGACTGTTTTTGAGGAATTTCCAAAGTGATATGTGGAAGCCCATAGAAGGCTATTGTGAAAACGGAAATATCCTAAGATACTAACCGAAAAGAAGCTGTCTAAAAAACTGCTTTGTGTTCTGTTAGTTCATCGCACAGAGCTACAGATTTCCTCTCAAGAAGACGTTCACTAAGACAGTTTTGTGAAATTTGGAAAGTGATATTTGGATACCCATAGTGGACTATGGTGAAAAAGGAAATATCTTCCGTTAAAAACTGGAAAGAACCATTCTGAGAAAATGCGGTGTGTTCTGTTAGTACATATGACCGAGTTACAGCTTTCCTCTCAAGAAGCCTTTCGCTAAGACTGTTCTTGTGGGATTTCCAAAGTGATATTTGGAAGCCCATAGAGGGCTATAGTGAAAAAGGAATTATCTTCAGTTAAATACTGGAAAGAAGCTTTCTGAGAGACTGCTTTGTGTTCTGTTAATTCATCTCACAGAGTTACAGCTTCCCCCTCAAGAAACCTTTCGCTAAGACTGTTCTTGTGGAATTTTCAAAGTGATATTTGGAAGCCCATAGAGGACTATGGTGAAAAACGAAACATCTTCCGTTAAAAACTGGAAAGAAGATTTGTGAGAAACTGCTTTTTATTCTGTTAATTCATCTCACAGAGTTACAGATTTCCCCTCCAGAAGCCTTTCGCTAAGACTGTTCTAGTGGAATTTGCAAAGTGATATTTGGAAGCCCATGGAGGGCTATGGTGAAAAGGGTAATAACTTCCGTTAAGAACTGGAAAGAAGCTTTCTAAGAAACTGCCGTGTGTTCTGTTAATACATCTCACCGAGTTACAGCTCTACCCTCAAGAAGCCTTTCTATAAAAATGTTCTTGTGGAATTTGCAATGTGATACTTGGAAGCCCATAGAGGGCTATTTTGAAAATGGAAATACCCTAAGATAAAAACCGAAAAGAAGCTGTCAGAGAAACTGCTTTGTGTTGTGTTAGTTCATCTCACTGTGTTACAGCTTTCCCCTCAAGAAGCCCTTCACTAAGACTGTTCTTGTGAAATTTGCAAACTGATATTTGTAATCCCTTAGAGAGCTATGGTGAAAAAGGAAATATATTCCCTTAAAAACTGGAAATAAGCTTTCTGAGAAACTGCCATGTGTTCTCTTAATGCACCTCACCGAGTTACAGCTTTCCCCTCAAGAAGACTTTCGCTAAGACTGTTGTTGTGGGATTTGCAAAGTGATATTTGGAAGTCCATAGAGGTCTATTGTGAAAAAGGAAATTTCTTCCGTTAAAAACTGGAAAGAAGATTTCTGAGAAATTGCTATTTGTTCTGTTAATTCATCTCACAGAGTTACAGCTTCTCCTCCAGAAGCCTTTCGCTAAGACTGTTCTTGTGGAATTTGCAAAGTGATATTTGGAAGCCCATAGAAGGCTATTTTGAAAAAGGAATTATCCTAAGATAGAATCTGAAAATAAGCTTTCTGAAAATCTGCTTTGTGTTCTGTTAATTCATCTCACAGAGTTACAGCTTTCCCCTCAAAAAGGCTTTCGGTAAGCCTGTTCTTGTGTAATTTGCAATGTGATATTTTGAAGCCCATAGAAGGCTATGGTGAAAAAGGAAATATCTTCCGTTAAAAACTGGAAGGAATATTTCTGAGAAACTACTTTGTGTTCTGTTAATTCATCTCACAGAGTTACAGGTTTCCCCTCTAGAAGCCTTTCGGTAAGACTGTTTTTTGTTATTTCCAAAGTGATATTTGGAATCCCATAGAGGGTTATGGTGAAAAAGAAATATCTTCCGTTAAAAACTGGAAAGAAGCTTTCTAAGAAACTGCCGTGTGTTCTGGTTATACATCTCACCGAGATACTGCTTTCCTCTCAAATAGCCCTTCGCTGAGACTGTTCTTGTGGGATTTGCAAAGTGATATTTGGAAGCCCATAGAGTGCTGTGGTGAAAAGGAAATATCTTCAGTTAAAAACTTGAAAGAAACTTTCTGAGAAACTGCTTTGTGTTCTGTTAATTCATCTCACAGAGTTACAGCTTTCCCCTCAAGAAACGTTTCGCTAAGACTGTTCTTGTGGAATCTGCAAAGTCATGTTTGGAAGCACATATAGCTCTAAGGTGATAAAGGAAATTTCTTCCGTTAAAAACTGGAAAGAAGATTTCTGAGAAACTGCTTTGTGTTCTGTTAATTTATCACACAGAGTTACAGCTTTCCTCTCCAGAAGCCTTTTGCAAGCCCTTAGAGGGCCATGTTGAAAAAGGAAATATCTTCCGTTAAAAACCGAAAAGAAGCTTTCTGAGAAACTTCTTTCTGTTTTGTTAGTTCATATCACAGAGTTACAGCTTTCCCCTCAAGAAGTCGTTCACTAAGACTATTCTTGTGAAATATTCAAAGTGATATTTATAAAGCCATAGAGGGCTATGGTGAAAAAGGAAATATCCTAAGACAGAAACTGAAAAGAAGGTTTCTGAGAAACTGTTTTGTGTTCTGTTAATACATCTCACAGATTTACATCTTTTCCCTCAAGAAGCCTTTCGCGAAGACTGTTCTTGTGGAATATGTAAAGTGATATTTGGAAGCCCGTACAAGGCTATGGTGAAAAAGGAAATATCTTCAGTTAAAAATTGGTTAGAAGCTTTCTGAGAAATTGCTTTGTGTTCTCTTAATTCATCTCACAGAGTTACAGCTTTCCCCTCAAGAAGCCGTTCACTAGGACTATTCTTGTGAAATTTTCAAACTGATATTTGGAAACCCTTACAGAGATATGGTGAAAAAGGAAATATCTTCCGTTAAAAACTGGAAAGAAGCTTTCTGAGAAACTGCCGTGAGTTCTGTTCATACATCTCACCGAGTTACAGCTTTCCTCTCAAGAAACCTTTCTCTAAGGCTGTTCTTGTGGAATTTGCAAAGTGATATTTGGAAGCCCATAGTGGGCTATGGTGAAAAAGGAAAAATCTTCGGGTAAAAACTGGAAATAAGCTTTCTGAGAAACTGCTTTGTGTTCTGTTAATTCATCTCACAGAGTTACAACTTTCCCCTCAAGAAGCCGTTCACTAAGACTTTTCTTGTGGAATTTGCAAAGTGATATTTGGAGTCCCATTGAAGGCTATGGTGAAAAAGAAAACATCCTAAGATAAAAACTGAAATGAAGCTTTCTGTGAAACTGCATTGTGTTCTGTAAATTCATCTCACAGAGTTAGAGATTTCCCCTCAAGAAGTCGTTCACTAAGACTGTTCTTGTGAAACTTGCAAAATGATATTTGGAAGCCCATAGAGGGCTATTGTGAAAATGGAAATATCCTAAGATAAAAACCGAAAAGAAACTGTCTGAGAAACTGCTTTGTGTTGTGTTAGTTTATCTCACAGAGTTACAGCTTTCCCCTCAAGAAGTCGTTCACCAAGACTGTTCTTGTGAAATTTGCAAAGTGATATTTGGAAGCTCATAGAAGGCTATGGTGAAAATGAAAATATCTTCCGTTAAAAACTGGAAAGAAGCATTCTGAGAAACTGCTGTGTGTTCTGTTAATACATCTCACCGAGTTACAGCTTTCCCCTCAAGAACCCTCTCGCTAAGACTGTTCTTGTGGAATTTGCAAAGTGATATTTGGAAGCCCTTAGAGGGCTATGGTTAAAAAGGAAATATCCACCGTTAAAAACTGGAAAGAAGATTGCTGAGAAACTGCTTTGTGTTCTGTTAATTCATCTCACAGAATTACAGCTTTTCCCTCAGAAGCCTTTCGCTAAGATTGTTCTTGTAGAACTTGCAAAGTGATATTTGGAAGCCCATATAGGGCTATGGTGAAAAAGGAAATATCCTCCGTTAAAAACTGCAAAGAAGCTTTCTGAGAAACTGCTTTATGTTCTGTTAATTCATCTCACAGAATTACAGTTTACCCTCCAGCAGCCGTTCACTGAGCCTGTTCTTGTGGAATTTGCAATGCGATATTGGAAGCCCATAGAGGGTTATGGCGAAAAAGGATATATCCTAAGATAAAAACCGAAAAGAAGCTTTCTGAGAAACTGCTTTATGTTCTGTTAATTCATCTCACAGAATTACAGTTTACCCTCCAGCAGCCGTTCACTGAGCCTGTTCTTGTGGAATTTGCAATGCGATATTGGAAGCCCATAGAGGGTTATGGCGAAAAAGGATATATCCTAAGATAAAAACCGAAAAGAAGCTTTCTGAGAAAATGCATTGTGTCCTCTTAATTCATCTCACAGAGTTACAGCTTTCCCCTCAAGAAGCCATTCACTAAGACTGTTCCTGTGGAATTTGCAAGGTGATAGTTGAAAGCCCATACAGGGCTACGGAGAAAATGGAAATATGTTGCGTTAAATACTGGAAAGAATCTTTCTAGGAAACTGCTTTGTGTTCTCTTAATTCATCTCACAGAGTTACAGCTTTCCCCTCAAGAAGCCTTTCGCTAAGACTGTTCATGTGGAATTTGCAAAGTGATATTTGGAATCCCATAGAGGACTATGGTGAAAAAGGAAATATCCTAAGGTAAAAACTGAAAAGTAGGTTTCTGAGAAAATGTTTTGTGTTATGTTAATTCATCTTACAGAGTTACAGTTTTACCCTCAAGAAGCCTTTCTCTAAGACTGTTCTTCTGGAATTTGCAAAGTGATATTTGGAAGCCCATAGTGGGCTTTGCTGTAAAAGGAAATATCCTAAGATAAAAAACGAAAAGAAGGTTTCTGAGAAACCGCTTTGTGTTCTGTTAGTTCATCTCACAGAGTTACAGCTTTCCCATCGAGAATCCTTTCGCTAAGACTGTTCTTGTGGAATTTGCAAATATTTTTGTAAGCTCATAGAGGGCTATGCTGAAAAAGGAAATATCCTAAGATAAAAACTGAAAAGAAGCTTTCTGAGAAACTGCTTTGTGTTCTGATAATTCATCTCAGGGAGTTACGGCTTTCCCTTCAAGAAGTCTTTCACAAAGACTGTTCTTGTGTAATTTGCAAAGTGATATTTGGAAGGCCACAGAGGGCTATGTTGAAAAAGGAAAAATAGTAAGATTAAATCCGAAAAGAAACTTTTTGAGAAACTGCTTTGTGTTCTGATAATTCATCTCAGAGAGTTACAGATTTCCACTCAAGAGGCCGTTCACTAAGACTGTTCTTCTCAAATTTGAAAGTGATATTTAGAATCCCATAGAGGGCTATGGTGAAAAAGGAATTATTTTCCGTTAAAAACTGGAAAGACGCTTTCTGAGAAACTGCTTTGTGTTCTGTTAATTCATCTGACAGAGTTACAACATTTCCCTCTAAAAGCCTTTCGCTAAGACTGTTCTTGTGGAATTTGCAAAGTGATATTTGGAAGCCCATAGTGGACTACGGTGAAAAAGGAAATGTCCTCAGATAAAAACTGGAAAGAAGCTTTCTGTGAAACTGCTTTGTGTTCTATTAATTCATCTCACTGTGTGACAGCTTTCCCCTCAAGAAGCCGTTCCCTAAGACTGTTCTTGTGTAATTTGCAACGTGATATTTGGAATCCCAGAGAGATATGGGGAAAACGGAAATATCTTCCGTTAAAAACTGGAAAGAAGCTTTCTGAGGAACTGCTTTGTGTTCTGTTAATTCATCTCACAGAGTTACAGCTTTCCCTGAAAAAATCCTTTCGCTAAGAGTGTTCTTGTGGAATTTGCAAAGTGATATTTGGAAGCCCGTACAAGGCTATGGTGAAAAAGGAAATATCTTCAGTTAAAAATTGGATAGAAGCTTTCTGAGAAATTGCTTTGTGTTCTCTTAATTCATCTCACAGAGTTACAGCTTTCCCCTCAAGAAGCCGTTCACTAGGACTATTCTTGTGAAATTTTCAAACTGATATTTGGAAACCCTTACAGAGATATGGTGAAAAAGGAAATATCTTCCGTTAAAAACTGGAAAGAAGCTTTCCGAGAAACTGCCGTGAGTTCTGTTCATACATCTCACCGAGTTACAGCTTTCCTCTCAAGAAACCTTTCTCTAAGGCTGTTCTTGTGGAATTTGCAAAGTGATATTTGGAAGCCCATAGTGGGCTATGGTGAAAAAGGAAAAATCTTCGGGTAAAAACTGGAAATAAGCTTTCTGAGAAACTGCTTTGTGTTCTGTTAATTCATCTCACAGAGTTACAACTTTCCCCTCAAGAAGCCGTTCACTAAGACTTTTCTTGTGGAATTTGCAAAGTGATATTTGGAGTCCCATTGAAGGCTATGGTGAAAAAGAAAACATCCTAAGATAAAAACTGAAATGAAGCTTTCTGTGAAACTGCATTGTGTTCTGTAAATTCATCTCACAGAGTTAGAGATTTCCCCTCAAGAAGTCGTTCACTAAGACTGTTCTTGTGAAACTTGCAAAATGATATTTGGAAGCCCATAGAGGGCTATTGTGAAAATGGAAATATCCTAAGATAAAAACCGAAAAGAAACTGTCTGAGAAACTGCTTTGTGTTGTGTTAGTTTATCTCACAGAGTTACAGCTTTCCCCTCAAGAAGTCGTTCACCAAGACTGTTCTTGTGAAATTTGCAAAGTGATATTTGGAAGCTCATAGAAGGCTATGGTGAAAATGAAAATATCTTCCGTTAAAAACTGGAAAGAAGCATTCTGAGAAACTGCCCTGTGTTCTGTTAATACATCTCACCGAGTTACAGCTTTCCCCTCAAGAACCCTCTCGCTAAGACTGTTCTTGTGGAATTTGCAAAGTGATATTTGGAAGCCCTTAGAGGGCTATGGTTAAAAAGGAAATATCCACCGTTAAAAACTGGAAAGAAGATTGCTGAGAAACTGCTTTGTGTTCTGTTAATTCATCTCACAGAATTACAGCTTTTCCCTCAGAAGCCTTTCGCTAAGATTGTTCTTGTAGAACTTGCAAAGTGATATTTGGAAGCCCATATAGGGCTATGGTGAAAAAGGAAATATCCTCCGTTAAAAACTGCAAAGAAGCTTTCTGAGAAACTGCTTTATGTTCTGTTAATTCATCTCACAGAATTACAGTTTACCCTCCAGCAGCCGTTCACTGAGCCTGTTCTTGTGGAATTTGCAATGCGATATTGGAAGCCCATAGAGGGTTATGGTGAAAAAGGATATATCCTAAGATAAAAACCGAAAAGAAGCTTTCTGAGAAACTGCTTTATGTTCTGTTAATTCATCTCACAGAATTACAGTTTACCCTCCAGCAGCCGTTCACTGAGCCTGTTCTTGTGGAATTTGCAATGCGATATTGGAAGCCCATAGAGGGTTATGGCGAAAAAGGATATATCCTAAGATAAAAACCGAAAAGAAGCTTTCTGAGAAACTGCTTTATGTTCTGTTAATTCATCTCACAGAATTACAGTTTACCCTCCAGCAGCCGTTCACTGAGCCTGTTCTTGTGGAATTTGCAATGCGATATTGGAAGCCCATAGAGGGTTATGGCGAAAAAGGATATATCCTAAGATAAAAACCGAAAAGAAGCTTTCTGAGAAAATGCATTGTGTCCTCTTAATTCATCTCACAGAGTTACAGCTTTCCCCTCAAGAAGCCATTCACTAAGACTGTTCCTGTGGAATTTGCAAGGTGATAGTTGAAAGCCCATACAGGGCTACGGAGAAAATGGAAATATGTTGCGTTAAATACTGGAAAGAATCTTTCTAGGAAACTGCTTTGTGTTCTCTTAATTCATCTCACAGAGTTACAGCTTTCCCCTCAAGAAGCCTTTCGCTAAGACTGTTCATGTGGAATTTGCAAAGTGATATTTGGAATCCCATAGAGGACTATGGTGAAAAAGGAAATATCCTAAGGTAAAAACTGAAAAGTAGGTTTCTGAGAAAATGTTTTGTGTTATGTTAATTCATCTTACAGAGTTACAGTTTTACCCTCAAGAAGCCTTTCTCTAAGACTGTTCTTCTGGAATTTGCAAAGTGATATTTGGAAGCCCATAGTGGGCTTTGCTGTAAAAGGAAATATCCTAAGATAAAAAACGAAAAGAAGGTTTCTGAGAAACCGCTTTGTGTTCTGTTAGTTCATCTCACAGAGTTACAGCTTTCCCATCGAGAATCCTTTCGCTAAGACTGTTCTTGTGGAATTTGCAAAAATTTTTGTAAGCTCATAGAGGGCTATGCTGAAAAAGGAAATATCCTAAGATAAAAACTGAAAAGAAGCTTTCTGAGAAACTGCTTTGTGTTCTGATAATTCATCTCAGGGAGTTACGGCTTTCCCTTCAAGAAGTCTTTCACAAAGACTGTTCTTGTGTAATTTGCAAAGTGATATTTGGAAGGCCACAGAGGGCTATGTTGAAAAAGGAAAAATAGTAAGATTAAATCCGAAAAGAAACTTTTTGAGAAACTGCTTTGTGTTCTGATAATTCATCTCAGAGAGTTACAGATTTCCACTCAAGAGGCCGTTCACTAAGACTGTTCTTCTCAAATTTGAAAGTGATATTTAGAATCCCATAGAGGGCTATGGTGAAAAAGGAATTATTTTCCGTTAAAAACTGGAAAGACGCTTTCTGAGAAACTGCTTTGTGTTCTGTTAATTCATCTGACAGAGTTACAACATTTCCCTCTAAAAGCCTTTCGCTAAGACTGTTCTTGTGGAATTTGCAAAGTGATATTTGGAAGCCCATAGTGGACTACGGTGAAAAAGGAAATGTCCTCAGATAAAAACTGGAAAGAAGCTTTCTGTGAAACTGCTTTGTGTTCTATTAATTCATCTCACTGTGTGACAGCTTTCCCCTCAAGAAGCCGTTCCCTAAGACTGTTCTTGTGTAATTTGCAACGTGATATTTGGAATCCCAGAGAGATATGGGGAAAACGGAAATATCTTCCGTTAAAAACTGGAAAGAAGCTTTCTGAGGAACTGCTTTGTGTTCTGTTAATTCATCTCACAGAGTTACAGCTTTCCCTGAAAAAATCCTTTCGCTAAGAGTGTTCTTGTGGAATTTGCAAAGTGATATTTGGAAGCCCGTACAAGGCTATGGTGAAAAAGGAAATATCTTCAGTTAAAAATTGGATAGAAGCTTTCTGAGAAATTGCTTTGTGTTCTCTTAATTCATCTCACAGAGTTACAGCTTTCCCCTCAAGAAGCCGTTCACTAGGACTATTCTTGTGAAATTTTCAAACTGATATTTGGAAACCCTTACAGAGATATGGTGAAAAAGGAAATATCTTCCGTTAAAAACTGGAAAGAAGCTTTCCGAGAAACTGCCGTGAGTTCTGTTCATACATCTCACCGAGTTACAGCTTTCCTCTCAAGAAACCTTTCTCTAAGGCTGTTCTTGTGGAATTTGCAAAGTGATATTTGGAAGCCCATAGTGGGCTATGGTGAAAAAGGAAAAATCTTCGGGTAAAAACTGGAAATAAGCTTTCTGAGAAACTGCTTTGTGTTCTGTTAATTCATCTCACAGAGTTACAACTTTCCCCTCAAGAAGCCGTTCACTAAGACTTTTCTTGTGGAATTTGCAAAGTGATATTTGGAGTCCCATTGAAGGCTATGGTGAAAAAGAAAACATCCTAAGATAAAAACTGAAATGAAGCTTTCTGTGAAACTGCATTGTGTTCTGTAAATTCATCTCACAGAGTTAGAGATTTCCCCTCAAGAAGTCGTTCACTAAGACTGTTCTTGTGAAACTTGCAAAATGATATTTGGAAGCCCATAGAGGGCTATTGTGAAAATGGAAATATCCTAAGATAAAAACCGAAAAGAAACTGTCTGAGAAACTGCTTTGTGTTGTGTTAGTTTATCTCACAGAGTTACAGCTTTCCCCTCAAGAAGTCGTTCACCAAGACTGTTCTTGTGAAATTTGCAAAGTGATATTTGGAAGCTCATAGAAGGCTATGGTGAAAATGAAAATATCTTCCGTTAAAAACTGGAAAGAAGCATTCTGAGAAACTGCCCTGTGTTCTGTTAATACATCTCACCGAGTTACAGCTTTCCCCTCAAGAACCCTCTCGCTAAGACTGTTCTTGTGGAATTTGCAAAGTGATATTTGGAAGCCCTTAGAGGGCTATGGTTAAAAAGGAAATATCCACCGTTAAAAACTGGAAAGAAGATTGCTGAGAAACTGCTTTGTGTTCTGTTAATTCATCTCACAGAATTACAGCTTTTCCCTCAGAAGCCTTTCGCTAAGATTGTTCTTGTAGAACTTGCAAAGTGATATTTGGAAGCCCATATAGGGCTACGGTGAAAAAGGAAATATCCTCCGTTAAAAACTGCAAAGAAGCTTTCTGAGAAACTGCTTTATGTTCTGTTAATTCATCTCACAGAATTACAGTTTACCCTCCAGCAGCCGTTCACTGAGCCTGTTCTTGTGGAATTTGCAATGCGATATTGGAAGCCCATAGAGGGTTATGGCAAAAAAGGATATATCCTAAGATAAAACCGAAAAGAAGCTTTCTGAGAAAATGCATTGTGTCCTCTTAATTCATCTCACAGAGTTACAGCTTTCCCCTCAAGAAGCCATTCACTAAGACTGTTCCTGTGGAATTTGCAAGGTGATAGTTGAAAGCCCATACAGGGCTATGGAGAAAATGGAAATATGTTGCGTTAAATACTGGAAAGAATCTTTCTAGGAAACTGCTTTGTGTTCTCTTAATTCATCTCACGGAGTTACAGCTTTCCCCTCAAGAAGCCTTTCGCTAAGACTGTTCATGTGGAATTTGCAAAGTGATATTTGGAATCCCATAGAGGACTATGGTGAAAAAGGAAATATCCTAAGGTAAAAACTGAAAAGTAGGTTTCTGAGAAAATGTTTTGTGTTATGTTAATTCATCTTACAGAGTTACAGTTTTACCCTCAAGAAGCCTTTCTCTAAGACTGTTCTTCTGGAATTTGCAAAGTGATATTTGGAAGCCCATAGTGGGCTTTGCTGTAAAAGGAAATATCCTAAGATAAAAAACGAAAAGAAGGTTTCTGAGAAACCGCTTTGTGTTCTGTTAGTTCATCTCACAGAGTTACAGCTTTCCCATCGAGAATCCTTTCGCTAAGACTGTTCTTGTGGAATTTGCAAATATTTTTGGAAGCTCATAGAGGGCTATGCTGAAAAAGGAAATATCCTAAGATAAAAACTGAAAAGAAGCTTTCTGAGAAACTGCTTTGTGTTCTGTTAATTCATCTCAGGGAGTTACGGCTTTCCCTTCAAGAAGTCTTTCACAAAGACTGTTCTTGTGTAATTTGCAAAGTGATTTTTGGAAGGCTACAGAGGGCTATGTTGAAAAAGGAAAAATAGTAAGATTAAATCCGAAAAGAAACTGCTTTGTGTTCTGATAATTCATCTCAGAGAGTTACAGATTTCCACTCAAGAGGCCGTTCACTAAGACTGTTCTTCTCAAATTTGAAAGTGATATTTAGAATCCCATAGAGGGCTATGGTGAAAAAGGAATTATTTTCCGTTAAAAACTGGAAAGACGCTTTCTGAGAAACTGCTTTGTGTTCTGTTAATTCATCTGACAGAGTTACAACATTTCCCTCAGGAAGCCTTTCGCTAAGGCTGTTGTTGTCGAATGTGCAAAGTGATATTTGGAAGCCCATAGAGGACTATGGTGAAAAAGGAAATATCTTGAGTTAAAAAGCGGAAAGAATCTTTCTGAGAAACTCCCTTTTGTTCTGTTAATTCACCTCACAGAGTTACAGCTTTCCCCTCAATAATTCTTTCGCTAAGACTGTTCTTGTGGAATTTGCAAAGTGAGATTTCGAAGCCCATAGAGGGCTATGGTGAAAAAGGAAATATCGTAAGATAAAAACTGAAAAGAAGCTTTCTGAGAAACTGCTTTGTGTTCTGTGAATTCATCTCACATAGTTACAACATTTCCCTCTAAAACCCTTTCGCTAAGACTGTTCTTGTTGAATTTGCAAAGCGATATTTGGAAGCCCATAGAAGAATATGTTGAAAAAGGAAGTATCTTCCGTTAGAAACTGAAAATAAGCTTGTTGAAAAACTGCTTTGTGTTCTGTTAATTCATCTCACAGAGTTACAACTTTCCCCTCAGGAAATCTTTCGCTTACACTGTTCTTGTGAAATTTGCAAAGTGATATTTGGAATCCCACAGAGGGCTATGGAATAATAGGAAATATCCTCCGTTAAAAACTGGAAAGAAGCTTTCTGAGAAACTGCTTTGTGTTGTGTTAGTTTATCTCACAGAGTTACAGCTTTCCCCTCAAGAAGTCGTTCACTAAGACTTTTCTTGTGGAATTTGCAAAGCGATATTTGGAAGCCCATAGAAGGCTATGGTGAAAATGGAAATATCCTAAGATAAAAACCGAAAAGAAGCTGTCTGAGAAACTGCTCTGTGTTGTGTTAGTTTATCTCACAGAGTTACAGCTTTCCCCTCAAGAAATCGTTCACTAAGACTGTTCTTGTGGAATTTGCAAAGTGATATTTGGAAACCCATAGAGGGCTATGTTGAAAAAGGAAACATCGTAAGATAAAAACTGAAAAGAAGCTTTGTGAGAAATTGCTTTGTGTTCTGTTAATTCGTCTCACAAAGTTACAGCTTTCCCCTCAAGAAGCCTTTCGCTAAGACTGTTCTTGGGGAATTTGCAAAGCGATATTTGGAAACCTATAGAGGGCTAAGGTGAAAAAGGAAATATCTTCCGTTAAAAACTGGAAAGAAGATTTCTGAGAAACTGCTTTGTGTTCTGTTAATGCATCTCACAGGGTTACAGCTTTCCCCTCCAGACACCCTTCGCTAACACTGTTCTTGTGGAATTTGCAAAGTGATATTTGGAAGCCCAGAGAGAACTATGGTGAAAAAGGAAATATCTTCAGTTAAAAAATGAAAAGAAGCTTTCCGAGAAACTGCTTTGTGTTCTGTTAATTCATCTCAAAGAGTTACAGCTTTCCCCTCCAGACACCTTTCACTAACACTGTTCTTGTGGAATTTGCAAAGTGATATTTGGAAGCCCAGAGAGAACTATGGTGAAAAAGGAAATACCTTCAGTTAAAAAATGAAAAGAAGCTTTCCGAGAAACTGCTTTGTGTTCTGTTAATTCATCTCCAAGAGTTACAGCATTCCCCTCCAGACACCTTTCGCTAACACTGTAATTGTGAAATTTGCAAAGTGATATTTGGAAGCCCAGAGAGAATTATGGTGAAAAAGGAAATACCTTCAGTTTAAAAATGAAAAGAAGCTTTCCGAGAAACTGCTTTGTGTTCTGTTAATTCATCTCAAAGAGTTACAGCTTTCCCCTCAGGAAGCCTTCCACTAAGACTGTTTTTGAGGAATTTCCAAAGTGATATGTGGAAGCCCATAGAAGGCTATTGTGAAAACGGAAATATCCTAAGATACTAACCGAAAAGAAGCTGTCTAAAAAACTGCTTTGTGTTCTGTTAGTTCATCGCACAGAGCTACAGATTTCCTCTCAAGAAGACGTTCACTAAGACAGTTTTGTGAAATTTGGAAAGTGATATTTGGATACCCATAGTGGACTATGGTGAAAAAGGAAATATCTTCCGTTAAAAACTGGAAAGAACCATTCTGAGAAAATGCGGTGTGTTCTGTTAGTACATATGACCGAGTTACAGCTTTCCTCTCAAGAAGCCTTTCGCTAAGACTGTTCTTGTGGGATTTCCAAAGTGATATTTGGAAGCCCATAGAGGGCTATAGTGAAAAAGGAATTATCTTCAGTTAAATACTGGAAAGAAGCTTTCTGAGAGACTGCTTTGTGTTCTGTTAATTCATCTCACAGAGTTACAGCTTCCCCCTCAAGAAACCTTTCGCTAAGACTGTTCTTGTGGAATTTTCAAAGTGATATTTGGAAGCCCATAGAGGACTATGGTGAAAAACGAAACATCTTCCGTTAAAAACTGGAAAGAAGATTTGTGAGAAACTGCTTTTTATTCTGTTAATTCATCTCACAGAGTTACAGATTTCCCCTCCAGAAGCCTTTCGCTAAGACTGTTCTAGTGGAATTTGCAAAGTGATATTTGGAAGCCCATGGAGGGCTATGGTGAAAAGGGTAATAACTTCCGTTAAGAACTGGAAAGAAGCTTTCTAAGAAACTGCCGTGTGTTCTGTTAATACATCTCACCGAGTTACAGCTCTACCCTCAAGAAGCCTTTCTATAAAAATGTTCTTGTGGAATTTGCAATGTGATACTTGGAAGCCCATAGAGGGCTATTTTGAAAATGGAAATACCCTAAGATAAAAACCGAAAAGAAGCTGTCAGAGAAACTGCTTTGTGTTGTGTTAGTTCATCTCACTGTGTTACAGCTTTCCCCTCAAGAAGCCCTTCACTAAGACTGTTCTTGTGAAATTTGCAAACTGATATTTGTAATCCCTTAGAGAGCTATGGTGAAAAAGGAAATATATTCCCTTAAAAACTGGAAATAAGCTTTCTGAGAAACTGCCATGTGTTCTCTTAATGCACCTCACCGAGTTACAGCTTTCCCCTCAAGAAGACTTTCGCTAAGACTGTTGTTGTGGGATTTGCAAAGTGATATTTGGAAGTCCATAGAGGTCTATTGTGAAAAAGGAAATTTCTTCCGTTAAAAACTGGAAAGAAGATTTCTGAGAAATTGCTATTTGTTCTGTTAATTCATCTCACAGAGTTACAGCTTCTCCTCCAGAAGCCTTTCGCTAAGACTGTTCTTGTGGAATTTGCAAAGTGATATTTGGAAGCCCATAGAAGGCTATTTTGAAAAAGGAATTATCCTAAGATAGAATCTGAAAATAAGCTTTCTGAAAATCTGCTTTGTGTTCTGTTAATTCATCTCACAGAGTTACAGCTTTCCCCTCAAAAAGGCTTTCGGTAAGCCTGTTCTTGTGTAATTTGCAATGTGATATTTTGAAGCCCATAGAAGGCTATGGTGAAAAAGGAAATATCTTCCGTTAAAAACTGGAAGGAATATTTCTGAGAAACTACTTTGTGTTCTGTTAATTCATCTCACAGAGTTACAGGTTTCCCCTCTAGAAGCCTTTCGGTAAGACTGTTTTTTGTTATTTCCAAAGTGATATTTGGAATCCCATAGAGGGTTATGGTGAAAAAGAAATATCTTCCGTTAAAAACTGGAAAGAAGCTTTCTAAGAAACTGCCGTGTGTTCTGGTTATACATCTCACCGAGATACTGCTTTCCTCTCAAATAGCCCTTCGCTGAGACTGTTCTTGTGGGATTTGCAAAGTGATATTTGGAAGCCCATAGAGTGCTGTGGTGAAAAGGAAATATCTTCAGTTAAAAACTTGAAAGAAACTTTCTGAGAAACTGCTTTGTGTTCTGTTAATTCATCTCACAGAGTTACAGCTTTCCCCTCAAGAAACGTTTCGCTAAGACTGTTCTTGTGGAATCTGCAAAGTCATGTTTGGAAGCACATATAGCTCTAAGGTGATAAAGGAAATTTCTTCCGTTAAAAACTGGAAAGAAGATTTCTGAGAAACTGCTTTGTGTTCTGTTAATTTATCACACAGAGTTACAGCTTTCCTCTCCAGAAGCCTTTTGCAAGCCCTTAGAGGGCCATGTTGAAAAAGGAAATATCTTCCGTTAAAAACCGAAAAGAAGCTTTCTGAGAAACTTCTTTCTGTTTTGTTAGTTCATATCACAGAGTTACAGCTTTCCCCTCAAGAAGTCGTTCACTAAGACTATTCTTGTGAAATATTCAAAGTGATATTTATAAAGCCATAGAGGGCTATGGTGAAAAAGGAAATATCCTAAGACAGAAACTGAAAAGAAGGTTTCTGAGAAACTGTTTTGTGTTCTCTTAATACATCTCACAGATTTACATCTTTTCCCTCAAGAAGCCTTTCGCGAAGACTGTTCTTGTGGAATATGTAAAGTGATATTTGGAAGCCCGTACAAGGCTATGGTGAAAAAGGAAATATCTTCAGTTAAAAATTGGATAGAAGCTTTCTGAGAAATTGCTTTGTGTTCTCTTAATTCATCTCACAGAGTTACAGCTTTCCCCTCAAGAAGCCGTTCACTAGGACTATTCTTGTGAAATTTTCAAACTGATATTTGGAAACCCTTACAGAGATATGGTGAAAAAGGAAATATCTTCCGTTAAAAACTGGAAAGAAGCTTTCCGAGAAACTGC
This sequence comes from Chlorocebus sabaeus, assembly GCF_047675955.1. Taxonomy (NCBI): domain Eukaryota; kingdom Metazoa; phylum Chordata; class Mammalia; order Primates; family Cercopithecidae; genus Chlorocebus; species Chlorocebus sabaeus. Next base: position 75,397 of record NW_027328009.1, read on the forward strand.
CGTGAGTTCTGTTCATACATCTCACCGAGTTACAGCTTTCCTCTCAAGAAACCTTTCTCTAAGGCTGTTCTTGTGGAATTTGCAAAGTGATATTTGGAAGCCCATAGTGGGCTATGGTGAAAAAGGAAAAATCTTCGGGTAAAAACTGGAAATAAGCTTTCTGAGAAACTGCTTTGTGTTCTGTTAATTCATCTCACAGAGTTACAACTTTCCCCTCAAGAAGCCGTTCACTAAGACTTTTCTTGTGGAATTTGCAAAGTGATATTTGGAGTCCCATTGAAGGCTATGGTGAAAAAGAAAACATCCTAAGATAAAAACTGAAATGAAGCTTTCTGTGAAACTGCATTGTGTTCTGTAAATTCATCTCACAGAGTTAGAAATTTCCCCTCAAGAAGTCGTTCACTAAGACTGTTCTTGTGAAACTTGCAAAATGATATTTGGAAGCCCATAGAGGGCTATTGTGAAAATGGAAATATCCTAAGATAAAAACCGAAAAGAAACTGTCTGAGAAACTGCTTTGTGTTGTGTTAGTTTATCTCACAGAGTTACAGCTTTCCCCTCAAGAAGTCGTTCACCAAGACTGTTCTTGTGAAATTTGCAAAGTGATATTTGGAAGCTCATAGAAGGCTATGGTGAAAATGAAAATATCTTCCGTTAAAAACTGGAAAGAAGCATTCTGAGAAACTGCCGTGTGTTCTGTTAATACATCTCACCGAGTTACAGCTTTCCCCTCAAGAACCCTCTCGCTAAGACTGTTCTTGTGGAATTTGCAAAGTGATATTTGGAAGCCCTTAGAGGGCTATGGTTAAAAAGGAAATATCCACCGTTAAAAACTGGAAAGAAGATTGCTGAGAAACTGCTTTGTGTTCTGTTAATTCATCTCACAGAATTACAGCTTTTCCCTCAGAAGCCTTTCGCTAAGATTGTTCTTGTAGAACTTGCAAAGTGATATTTGGAAGCCCATATAGGGCTACGGTGAAAAAGGAAATATCCTCCGTTAAAAACTGCAAAGAAGCTTTCTGAGAAACTGCTTTATGTTCTGGTAATTCATCTCACAGAATTACAGTTTACCCTCCAGCAGCCGTTCACTGAGCCTGTTCTTGTGGAATTTGCAATGCGATATTGGAAGCCCATAGAGGGTTATGGCAAAAAAGGATATATCCTAAGATAAAACCGAAAAGAAGCTTTCTGAGAAAATGCATTGTGTCCTCTTAATTCATCTCACAGAGTTACAGCTTTCCCCTCAAGAAGCCATTCACTAAGACTGTTCCTGTGGAATTTGCAAGGTGATAGTTGAAAGCCCATACAGGGCTACGGAGAAAATGGAAATATGTTGCGTTAAATACTGGAAAGAATCTTTCTAGGAAACTGCTTTGTGTTCTCTTAATTCATCTCACGGAGTTACAGCTTTCCCCTCAAGAAGCCTTTCGCTAAGACTGTTCATGTGGAATTTGCAAAGTGATATTTGGAATCCCATAGAGGACTATGGTGAAAAAGGAAATATCCTAAGGTAAAAACTGAAAAGTAGGTTTCTGAGAAAATGTTTTGTGTTATGTTAATTCATCTTACAGAGTTACAGTTTTACCCTCAAGAAGCCTTTCTCTAAGACTGTTCTTCTGGAATTTGCAAAGTGATATTTGGAAGCCCATAGTGGGCTTTGCTGTAAAAGGAAATATCCTAAGATAAAAAACGAAAAGAAGGTTTCTGAGAAACCGCTTTGTGTTCTGTTAGTTCATCTCACAGAGTTACAGCTTTCCCATCGAGAATCCTTTCGCTAAGACTGTTCTTGTGGAATTTGCAAATATTTTTGGAAGCTCATAGAGGGCTATGCTGAAAAAGGAAATATCCTAAGATAAAAACTGAAAAGAAGCTTTCTGAGAAACTGCTTTGTGTTCTGTTAATTCATCTCAGGGAGTTACGGCTTTCCCTTCAAGAAGTCTTTCACAAAGACTGTTCTTGTGTAATTTGCAAAGTGATTTTTGGAAGGCCACAGAGGGCTATGTTGAAAAAGGAAAAATAGTAAGATTAAATCCGAAAAGAAACTGCTTTGTGTTCTGATAATTCATCTCAGAGAGTTACAGATTTCCACTCAAGAGGCCGTTCACTAAGACTGTTCTTCTCAAATTTGAAAGTGATATTTAGAATCCCATAGAGGGCTATGGTGAAAAAGGAATTATTTTCCGTTAAAAACTGGAAAGACGCTTTCTGAGAAACTGCTTTGTGTTCTGTTAATTCATCTGACAGAGTTACAACATTTCCCTCAGGAAGCCTTTCGCTAAGGCTGTTGTTGTCGAATGTGCAAAGTGATATTTGGAAGCCCATAGAGGACTATGGTGAAAAAGGAAATATCTTGAGTTAAAAAGCGGAAAGAATCTTTCTGAGAAACTCCCTTTTGTTCTGTTAATTCACCTCACAGAGTTACAGCTTTCCCCTCAATAATTCTTTCGCTAAGACTGTTCTTGTGGAATTTGCAAAGTGAGATTTGGAAGCCCATAGAGGGCTATGGTGAAAAAGGAAATATCGTAAGATAAAAACTGAAAAGAAGCTTTCTGAGAAACTGCTTTGTGTTCTGTGAATTCATCTCACATAGTTACAACATTTCCCTCTAAAACCCTTTCGCTAAGACTGTTCTTGTTGAATTTGCAAAGCGATATTTGGAAGCCCATAGAAGAATATGTTGAAAAAGGAAATATCTTCCGTTAGAAACTGAAAAGAAGCTTGTTGAAAAACTGCTTTGTGTTCTGTTAATTCATCTCACAGAGTTACAACTTTCCCCTCAGGAAATCTTTCGCTTACACTGTTCTTGTGAAATTTGCAAAGTGATATTTGGAATCCCACAGAGGGCTATGGAATAATAGGAAATATCCTCCGTTAAAAACTGGAAAGAAGCTTTCTGAGAAACTGCTTTGTGTTGTGTTAGTTTATCTCACAGAGTTACAGCTTTCCCCTCAAGAAGTCGTTCACTAAGACTTTTCTTGTGGAATTTGCAAAGCGATATTTGGAAGCCCATAGAAGGCTATGGTGAAAATGGAAATATCCTAAGATAAAAACCGAAAAGAAGCTGTCTGAGAAACTGCTCTGTGTTGTGTTAGTTTATCTCACAGAGTTACAGCTTTCCCCTCAAGAAATCGTTCACTAAGACTGTTCTTGTGGAATTTGCAAAGTGATATTTGGAAACCCATAGAGGGCTATGTTGAAAAAGGAAACATCGTAAGATAAAAACTGAAAAGAAGCTTTGTGAGAAATTGCTTTGTGTTCTGTTAATTCGTCTCACAAAGTTACAGCTTTCCCCTCAAGAAGCCTTTCGCTAAGACTGTTCTTGGGGAATTTGCAAAGCGATATTTGGAAACCTATAGAGGGCTAAGGTGAAAAAGGAAATATCTTCCGTTAAAAACTGGAAAGAAGATTTCTGAGAAACTGCTTTGTGTTCTGTTAATGCATCTCACAGGGTTACAGCTTTCCCCTCCAGACACCTTTCGCTAACACTGTTCTTGTGGAATTTGCAAAGTGATATTTGGAAGCCCAGAGAGAACTATGGTGAAAAAGGAAATATCTTCAGTTAAAAAATGAAAAGAAGCTTTCCGAGAAACTGCTTTGTGTTCTGTTAATTCATCTCAAAGAGTTACAGCTTTCCCCTCCAGACACCTTTCGCTAACACTGTAATTGTGAAATTTGCAAAGTGATATTTGGAAGCCCAGAGAGAATTATGGTGAAAAAGGAAATACCTTCAGTTTAAAAATGAAAAGAAGCTTTCCGAGAAACTGCTTTGTGTTCTGTTAATTCATCTCAAAGAGTTACAGCTTTCCCCTCAAGAAGCCTTCCACTAAGACTGTTTTTGAGGAATTTCCAAAGTGATATGTGGAAGCCCATAGAAGGCTATTGTGAAAACGGAAATATCCTAAGATACTAACCGAAAAGAAGCTGTCTAAAAAACTGCTTTGTGTTCTGTTAGTTCATCGCACAGAGCTACAGATTTCCTCTCAAGAAGACGTTCACTAAGACAGTTTTGTGAAATTTGGAAAGTGATATTTGGATACCCATAGTGGACTATGGTGAAAAAGGAAATATCTTCCGTTAAAAACTGGAAAGAACCATTCTGAGAAAATGCGGTGTGTTCTGTTAGTACATATGACCGAGTTACAGCTTTCCTCTCAAGAAGCCTTTCGCTAAGACTGTTCTTGTGGGATTTCCAAAGTGATATTTGGAAGCCCATAGAGGGCTATAGTGAAAAAGGAATTATCTTCAGTTAAATACTGGAAAGAAGCTTTCTGAGAGACTGCTTTGTGTTCTGTTAATTCATCTCACAGAGTTACAGCTTCCCCCTCAAGAAACCTTTCGCTAAGACTGTTCTTGTGGAATTTTCAAAGTGATATTTGGAAGCCCATAGAGGACTATGGTGAAAAACGAAACATCTTCCGTTAAAAACTGGAAAGAAGATTTGTGAGAAACTGCTTTTTATTCTGTTAATTCATCTCACAGAGTTACAGATTTCCCCTCCAGAAGCCTTTCGCTAAGACTGTTCTAGTGGAATTTGCAAAGTGATATTTGGAAGCCCATGGAGGGCTATGGTGAAAAGGGTAATAACTTCCGTTAAGAACTGGAAAGAAGCTTTCTAAGAAACTGCCGTGTGTTCTGTTAATACATCTCACCGAGTTACAGCTCTACCCTCAAGAAGCCTTTCTATAAAAATGTTCTTGTGGAATTTGCAATGTGATACTTGGAAGCCCATAGAGGGCTATTTTGAAAATGGAAATACCCTAAGATAAAAACCGAAAAGAAGCTGTCAGAGAAACTGCTTTGTGTTGTGTTAGTTCATCTCACTGTGTTACAGCTTTCCCCTCAAGAAGCCCTTCACTAAGACTGTTCTTGTGAAATTTGCAAACTGATATTTGTAATCCCTTAGAGAGCTATGGTGAAAAAGGAAATATATTCCCTTAAAAACTGGAAATAAGCTTTCTGAGAAACTGCCATGTGTTCTCTTAATGCACCTCACCGAGTTACAGCTTTCCCCTCAAGAAGACTTTCGCTAAGACTGTTGTTGTGGGATTTGCAAAGTGATATTTGGAAGTCCATAGAGGTCTATTGTGAAAAAGGAAATTTCTTCCGTTAAAAACTGGAAAGAAGATTTCTGAGAAATTGCTATTTGTTCTGTTAATTCATCTCACAGAGTTACAGCTTCTCCTCCAGAAGCCTTTCGCTAAGACTGTTCTTGTGGAATTTGCAAAGTGATATTTGGAAGCCCATAGAAGGCTATTTTGAAAAAGGAATTATCCTAAGATAGAATCTGAAAATAAGCTTTCTGAAAATCTGCTTTGTGTTCTGTTAATTCATCTCACAGAGTTACAGCTTTCCCCTCAAAAAGGCTTTCGGTAAGCCTGTTCTTGTGTAATTTGCAATGTGATATTTTGAAGCCCATAGAAGGCTATGGTGAAAAAGGAAATATCTTCCGTTAAAAACTGGAAGGAATATTTCTGAGAAACTACTTTGTGTTCTGTTAATTCATCTCACAGAGTTACAGGTTTCCCCTCTAGAAGCCTTTCGGTAAGACTGTTTTTTGTTATTTCCAAAGTGATATTTGGAATCCCATAGAGGGTTATGGTGAAAAAGAAATATCTTCCGTTAAAAACTGGAAAGAAGCTTTCTAAGAAACTGCCGTGTGTTCTGGTTATACATCTCACCGAGATACTGCTTTCCTCTCAAATAGCCCTTCGCTGAGACTGTTCTTGTGGGATTTGCAAAGTGATATTTGGAAGCCCATAGAGTGCTGTGGTGAAAAGGAAATATCTTCAGTTAAAAACTTGAAAGAAACTTTCTGAGAAACTGCTTTGTGTTCTGTTAATTCATCTCACAGAGTTACAGCTTTCCCCTCAAGAAACGTTTCGCTAAGACTGTTCTTGTGGAATCTGCAAAGTCATGTTTGGAAGCACATATAGCTCTAAGGTGATAAAGGAAATTTCTTCCGTTAAAAACTGGAAAGAAGATTTCTGAGAAACTGCTTTGTGTTCTGTTAATTTATCACACAGAGTTACAGCTTTCCTCTCCAGAAGCCTTTTGCAAGCCCTTAGAGGGCCATGTTGAAAAAGGAAATATCTTCCGTTAAAAACCGAAAAGAAGCTTTCTGAGAAACTTCTTTCTGTTTTGTTAGTTCATATCACAGAGTTACAGCTTTCCCCTCAAGAAGTCGTTCACTAAGACTATTCTTGTGAAATATTCAAAGTGATATTTATAAAGCCATAGAGGGCTATGGTGAAAAAGGAAATATCCTAAGACAGAAACTGAAAAGAAGGTTTCTGAGAAACTGTTTTGTGTTCTGTTAATACATCTCACAGATTTACATCTTTTCCCTCAAGAAGCCTTTCGCGAAGACTGTTCTTGTGGAATATGTAAAGTGATATTTGGAAGCCCGTACAAGGCTATGGTGAAAAAGGAAATATCTTCAGTTAAAAATTGGATAGAAGCTTTCTGAGAAATTGCTTTGTGTTCTCTTAATTCATCTCACAGAGTTACAGCTTTCCCCTCAAGAAGCCGTTCACTAGGACTATTCTTGTGAAATTTTCAAACTGATATTTGGAAACCCTTACAGAGATATGGTGAAAAAGGAAATATCTTCCGTTAAAAACTGGAAAGAAGCTTTCTGAGAAACTGCCGTGAGTTCTGTTCATACATCTCACCGAGTTACAGCTTTCCTCTCAAGAAACCTTTCTCTAAGGCTGTTCTTGTGGAATTTGCAAAGTGATATTTGGAAGCCCATAGTGGGCTATGGTGAAAAAGGAAAAATCTTCGGGTAAAAACTGGAAATAAGCTTTCTGAGAAACTGCTTTGTGTTCTGTTAATTCATCTCACAGAGTTACAACTTTCCCCTCAAGAAGCCGTTCACTAAGACTTTTCTTGTGGAATTTGCAAAGTGATATTTGGAGTCCCATTGAAGGCTATGGTGAAAAAGAAAACATCCTAAGATAAAAACTGAAATGAAGCTTTCTGTGAAACTGCATTGTGTTCTGTAAATTCATCTCACAGAGTTAGAGATTTCCCCTCAAGAAGTCGTTCACTAAGACTGTTCTTGTGAAACTTGCAAAATGATATTTGGAAGCCCATAGAGGGCTATTGTGAAAATGGAAATATCCTAAGATAAAAACCGAAAAGAAACTGTCTGAGAAACTGCTTTGTGTTGTGTTAGTTTATCTCACAGAGTTACAGCTTTCCCCTCAAGAAGTCGTTCACCAAGACTGTTCTTGTGAAATTTGCAAAGTGATATTTGGAAGCTCATAGAAGGCTATGGTGAAAATGAAAATATCTTCCGTTAAAAACTGGAAAGAAGCATTCTGAGAAACTGCCGTGTGTTCTGTTAATACATCTCACCGAGTTACAGCTTTCCCCTCAAGAACCCTCTCGCTAAGACTGTTCTTGTGGAATTTGCAAAGTGATATTTGGAAGCCCTTA
>NW_027328010.1:0-82666 GCF_047675955.1 Chlorocebus sabaeus
GAAATCATCTTAATCCAGGCCGATGTTGGCAGGAATTGTCACGTTTAAAATGGGTAAGATATTTATGTGATGTGACGACCTCCCGTATTGTCTCTGGAACATATCAGAACTTTCATCTCAATTCTCACTTGTTGACACCCTACCCTGTTTTGTAATTATTCTTGTTTGCATCAGAATTTTGAATCCACGTACCTGAGATGATACTTACGTATGCATGTACGCATGCAGGTGTGTGCATGTGTGTATGCGTGTGTATGTGCGTGTCCACGTGTCCATGTGCACGTGCATATGCATGTATGTGTGTGCATGTGTACGTGTGTATATGAGTGTACGTGTCTGTGCATATGCGTATGTATGCATGTATGTGCGTATGTGTGCATGCATGTGTGCTCATGCACACACGTGTACATGTGCATGCACGTGTGCACGTGCATACACGTGTATGTATGTGTGTATGTGTATGCACATATGTAAACGTGTGTGTACATGTATAGGTACGTGTATGCATGTGTATGCATCTGTGTGCGCACAGATATACCTTTTCCTTTCATACAGGCTGTTTTGAGTATTGCTGTTAGGCAGTGACAACTTTCTGTTTCCTCAGTCAGAAAATGGGTAGCTCATCATTAATAAAGATGAGCATTCAACATCAAGAATAACTAAATACAAATGAAATTGTCATATTAAATAAATAAATTGCAAAACAAAGGCAATGTTCTGTACTATGTGTTCACATTGAACTTTCTTATAAAAATTGGTGTGAATGTTTCCCACTTATTGGAAATCACATGACTAGTTTAAGCCAAAATGTGGAATATTAATTAATTCTGTCTTCAGATCACTTTTGCATATTTATGATTGATCTGTTCTGCTGTTCTGGAAGCTCTGAAAACCACTCTGTCTTACTCTAGCTGGTGCCACGGTTGTGAGAATTCAGGGAAACAAGGTGTTTGCCAGTTTAAGTATTTTAGATCTCAAACTGCCTCTTTTCTGCATCATAAACCAGTCTTAAAGAAAGACATAGTGTGACTTGTAGTGGATTATATCAATTTTATTTTCTGTGGCTGAATCATCACTCTACATTGTGAATTAATGTTATTTTTCAGATCGTCTTCATAACACAGGGAGGTTCTCTAGTGTTGAGTGCAGGTTCAGTGAAAGTACTAACACTGTTACTACGGACTTAAACAGACTTGTTTTCTGAGGTGATAACCTTGGAGTCAGGCATTCAGTGTCCGCCCATCTCTTGGTTCCGAGTTCTCGGTCCCCTCCCGCTCTCCTCCCCCTGTACCCTTACTACTGTCTTACCTTCTTTTTGACTCATAGGCCCTCGGAAGATGGTGTGTTGGGTGCAGGTGCCTGCTCTGAATCTTTGATAACTTTGGGAGAGAACTTTTTCTTTGGAGCAAGACCTCTCTCAATAAACTTTCAGTAGCCTGAGTATCATCTGTTGTGTGAACTATTTGTGGAAAATGTTCAGCATTTTTCCTTGGATTTTGACTGATCTTTCTCCACCTGCCAGTTTCTTCTCAGTTTGCCATGTCTGTACCCTCACCAACCCGTTCCAGCCCTGGTTACATGTAAAGTATTTGAAGCAGAGCTCTGCAGATGAGAGAGTGTATGTCACCCCCCGAGTTCCCTTTCTGGCCTCTGAGTGTCGGTTGTGTTTTGTTCCGAGGGACGACTCTGAGGCTCCTGGCCCCTGTTTTGGAGCACCCCACACCAAAGTGGGTGTAAAATGAAAAATGGGTTTATGCTGTATTATTGTAATTCATAGAGTAGATGATAAAAATGCTTGAATCTGAACAGCAACTGAAAATGAGGACATGGTACCAGTTTGGATGTTGGACGACTTTCTTGAAAAAAGTTTTCATCAAATTTAGAAACTGTGTGTGTGCTGTTTTCTATTTCATACTTAGAATATGTATAGTGTGTGTTGTATGAATGTGTTGTATGAGTGTGTTGTGTTGTATGTGAGTTGCATGGGTTGTATGTGTTGTATGTGCATATTGTGTTGAGTTGCACTTATTGTATGTTTGAGTGTTGTGTGTTGTATGAGTGTGTTGTGCGTGTATTTGTGAGTTGCATGCTTTGTATGTTGTATGAGTGTTGTGTGTTGTATGTGTGTATGTGTATGTCGTATATGAGTTGCATGTATTGTGTGTGATGTATGAGTGTTGTGTGTTGTATGAGTGTGTTGTACATGTGTTTATGGGTTGCATGTGTTGTGAGTGAATTGTACATGTATTTGTGTTGAGTTGCGTGTGTTGTGTGTATGTTGTATGTGTTATATGTTGTATGAGTGTGTTGTACGTGCATGCTGTGTTGTGCGTGAGTTGCATATGTTGTATGTGTTGTATGAGTGTATTGTATGTATATGTTGTGTTGTGAGTTGCATGTATTGTGTGTACGTTGTATGAGTGTTGTGTTGTATGAATGTGTTGTACGTGAATGTTGTGTTGAGTTGCGTGTGTTGTGTGTGTTGTACGTGCATGTTGTGTTGAACGTGAGTTGCATGTGTTGTACGTGAGCTGTATGAGTGTGTTGTATGTGTATGTTGTGAGTTGCGTGTATTGTATGTATGTTGTATGAGTGTTGTGTGTGCATGTTGTGTTGTGAGTTATGTGTGTTGTGTGTTGTATGAGTGTTGTGTGTTGTATGAGTGTTGGAGTCCGCGTGTTTCCTAAACAAAAGAATGTACACACAAGACAACACAGGACAAGAATACATGGCTTCCGCGCTCAGAGCCTCCGCCTCACTTTATTTATACTCCATAAACCCCACGTCAGCAGAAAGAACACAATGCAAAACAAACTTTCTTTACCCAGATGTAACCTTCTGCTTAGTTCCTTGTCTCTATGCTCTTCCTTATTTGTCCGCCTTCTTGGCGCCTACGGGAGTTCATTAAAAGTTCAATTGGAGATACTGTCCTTGAGCCCTATCTATTCTTAGCATACTGTTTTCAAGGGCCCCTGCATTTCCCCCTTTTTGTTTTGCCTCAATCCTAAAACGGTAGCCCATATTTGTCCTGTGTTTTCCTTTGTTTTTGGAGGCGACGGAGGGAGCATCAGATCACCAAGAGAAGCAGACCCAATCCGAGCGCCCAAAGCAATATACTTCCAGAGATTGTAGAAATCCATGTTTTCATCTGGATCCATGGGTTAAAGGCAGCAAGGCGTTGACCCAGCTCCTGCAGGGTTGCGGTTCCAGACAACGCATGTAATTGTTGTCAAAATGCTTCAGAATGTTTTGAGTGAGCTCTTGGATGTCCAAACTAATATTTTTATGGCCTACTAATAATTTTCGGATTTCGGTCCAATTTTGAGAGATATTAAAAGGCACAGGCGTTACACAAAATTGAGTGGAGTTCCAATCACATTGTAATGTTATCCGAGTACTGAGGACAGTGAGCTGATCTCCAAGCCATGTCAATGCTTGCTCCATGTTGTCCAATCTTTCAGCAAGTTGAGAATCAAAGTTTCGTTGTTAAAGCCATAACCGGTGAGATTGCTCGTGCCATTGCTGCACAAATTCAGCATTTTGTATGCTTTGATGTAGAGCGAGCCCTGCTACAGCCGCAGTGGAGGCGATGGCGACAAGGTTCATCACCGAGGCAATTATAATGGCGGGTTCGCTGGAGAGAAGTCCAAATATAAGTCTCAAGAGGTGATGCCCCCCATGGTCGCGTAAGGTTAACAGGTAGCCAAATTTCCTTACAAGCTCTGAGGATATAAATATCCCCAGTAAAGTTGTGCCACCAGGAATGATTGAGGCAAGACAAAAATGTACACGTATCTGTATAATTAACAATCCCCGTATCATTATCCCATGTCAAATTCCCCGCTAATAATAGGTAGGGCTTATGGACACAAGCAATAATATATCGGGAGGTATTCCGATATAACTGAATATGAAAGGACTTATTCGGGTTAGAAAGATTAAGGGACATATTTCCCACAAAAGTGCTAATGGCATCGCCTGCAGCTAACAACTTCCAAAGATGACTCTGTACTTGTAAAGAGTGTCTAAGATGAGGCATAGGTGGCGACAGGCCTCCTTCATGCCATACCAAGGTTTCATTACCATTAGCGGCAATACTTTTATTTACCCAGTGCCATTTCAAAGGTATGTGACTAAATTTTGTTTGAAAATCACCGTGCACACTCCAATCAGTTATTTGCATCCCATTGTATTCTAATAAAATCCGGGGTTTTGTTCCCCGACATTGTTGCCACTCCAGCACCTCAATATTAGGGGAAACCTCTGGGATAGGACAAAAAGGTAAAGAACTAGGAATAGTCTCATTACTATATACAGTATGATTATACTGAAAACTTCTAGTTACAATAATAACAATATTAGCAACCACATGACTATGATTATAGCGAACAGCCCAGGCTTCATGCGATTTTTGGAGACAATGAGGACTATTTCCTATGCATATTGGAAGTCCTTCCACTCCAAATTGGTATGTGCTGTTTATGATTCCCGTTTCTCATTCTATGTTGTCCTTGTCCATATAGGGGGATGGCATCCAAGTAGTGTCATTGGTGAAAATCTTAATTTCCACCTCCCCCGGGCGATTCCCTGATACAAGGGTGGAAAGGGAATATAAGTCCAATACTAATACAAAGCCTCACTAAGGGAAATAAGTCCCCCACCGAGGCACATCCAACAAAGGAAGAAATGCATGCTGAATCCAGTTTTCTTTTCAACAGGGTTTCAATCGTCTTGTAGGAAACCACTCAGGTCCGCTCCCTGTAAGGACAAGAGCATAGCCCCGTCCCTGTTTTAGAACTTGCCCTTGAACATACCTACCTTCTTCATTAGGATACCAAACCCTTAAATTGTCAGCGGGGACTATCACCGAGGGAGGTGAGGAAAGATGGGTTACGGCAGCGGAGTCTTGCAATTGTCTCCATTGATTCAAAAAACTTAAGGTAAAAAGAACCTTCAGAATCTGGTTTCTGGGGGACTCATTTCTCCCTTTTTGTTTTTGCAGTTGAGTTTTTAAGGTTAAATTTGCGCACTCAATGATGGCTTGACCTTGACTATTGCCCGGGATACCGGTGATATGTTGAATATTGTATTGCTGTAAGAAAACTTGTAATTTATGAGAGACATAGGCAGGGGCATTATCAGGTTTAAGTATAAGAGGAATGCCCATGATGGCAAAACAAGCTAAGAGATGTGTAATAACAGAATCAGCTTTCTCAGATGGCAACGGAGTGGCCCATTGAAAATGAGAAAAGGTATCAATGGTATGATGAACATACTTTAATCGTCCAAAAAAAGGGACATGTGTGACATCCATTTGCCAAATCTGATTAACTTGAGTATCTCGTGGATTAACCCCAGGATGGAAGGATGGAATGCTCAAAGGAGCACAGGAAGGACAAGCTCGAATAAGAGAACGAGCTTGTTTATGAGTTAAATGAAACCGTCGTTGAAGGCCAGAACTGTTAGTGTGAGGTAGAGCATGTTTTTGTTCTGCAGCCTGCAGGTGGCCAATTAAAAGCGAATCAATCTGAGTATTACCATGAAGTAATGGTCTAGGAAGTTGAGAATGAGAACGAAGATGAGTGATGAATAAAGGAGCTCGACGTTGGCTCAAAGTAGAGGATAACAAAGAAAAGAGTTTTTGAAGAGAAGAAGTAGCACAAAGAGGTAAAGTGGCCTGAGAAATGTAAGAAGTAACATAAACGGCGTATTGAGAATCACTAACAATGTGACAACTAGTAGTAGGAAAATCAAGTAAGACCATGAGAATAGCAAACAATTCTCCCTGTTGCACCGAGGGATAAGGATAAACTGTAACTCGAGATTGACGAACACTCCAATATCCAGCCGTACCATTGCTACTAGCATCAGTAAAAAAATTAGGACCTTGAACAGGAAATACAGAAATTGGTGAGAAAAGCAACACAGAATGTTGCCTAAAAAATGAAAAGATCGGAGACTTAGGATATTGGGTAGAAAATTGTCCAACAAATGAAGCGCAAGCAACTTGCCAAGAATCAGAAGTTGCAAGAAGATAAGTAATTTGACTATGAGTGAATTGAGAGATAATTAAGGAAGGATCTCCTCCCCAAAGTTGTCGACAGCCATGCCGTCCTTTGATGATCAGTTCAGCTAAACGGTTGATATAAGTAGTCAAGCATTTAGATGTTTTATTTGACAAAAAGACCCATTCTAGCGGCCGATTAGTTTGATGAATCATTCCTGTGGGAGAATGTAAAGTATGAAATAAACAAAAGGAAAGGGGAACGTCGGGAAGGATATAATGTAAATGGGCCTTTTGAAGTTGCTCTTCTACAAGCTGGAGTTCCTGTAAAGCCAAAGGAGTTAAATGACGTGAGCTGTCCAAGTGACTGTCTCCTTCTAGAATAGAAAAAAGATGTTGTAACTGATATGTTGGTATTCCTAAAACAGGACGCATCCAATTAATGTCTCTTAAAAGCTTTTGAAAGTCATCTAATGTTTTCAAATGATCACGTGGAATGTGAATTTTTGGGGGTCGAATATTTCGTGCTCCCAAGGTATAACCTAAATATTGAATAGGAAAATCCACTTGAATTTTTTCTGGGGCAATATTAAGTGAGTAGAAAGAAAGCCGAGTTTGTAATGATGCAAAAGCATCTTGCTGCTTTTCTCTGGTGGGTGCAGCAAGAAGAATGTCATCCATATAATGATATAAAAGAACAGAAGGATGACGCTTTCGAACAGTATCCAAGGCCTGATGGACAAATTCTTGACACAAGGTAGGGCTGTTTAACATACCTTGAGGTAAAACTTTTCATTGATATCGAGAAAGTGGCTGAGAATTATTAAAAACAGGGACAAAGAAGGCAAAATGCTCACAATCCTTTTGATCCAAAGGAATAGAAAAAAAAAATCCTTTAAATCAATAACCATGAGCTTTGTGGGATAAGGGCAGGATTAGGAAGACCAGGCTGTAAACTTTCCCTAGGTTGAATGTAAACATTTATAGTTTTAAGATTAGTTAATAAACGCCATTTTTTACTTTTTTCTTTTTTTTCTTTCTTTTTTTTTTTTTTAACATGACAAAGACAAGGGAATTCCATGCAGAAGTACTTGGCTTTATATGTCCCTCGGCCATTTGTTTTTTGACTTATTCTTTTAAAGGCCTAAGTGTTTTGTTTTTTGTTTTTTGTTTTTTGTGGTTTTTTTGTTTTTTTTTTTTAGATAATGGCCACTGTTTCACCTAAACAGGAGCGGTAGCTTTCCACTTTAATTATAAAACTTGAGGCTGGTGAACAGTGGCTATGAGTTTAAAGGATTGTAGCCCATTTTGAACATCATATTTTTGGCAGCTGAGGAAATATGAGGAATGTTTAAAAAAGCACCAAATTGTTGTGAAAGATCTTATCCCCAAAGATTAATATTGATAGGAACAATAAAAAAAACACTTGACCTTGTTGACCTTTAGGACCGACACAGGTTAAAGGTTCTATGTTTTGATAAACCACAGAAGCAGCACCCAAGCCAGTGAGTATAACTGAAACTTGTCTTTTTTTCCATTGTATAGGCCACTAATTTAAACAAATGATAGACACATTTACCTCTGTATCAATTAACCCTTTAAAAACTATTCCATTAATGTGCAATGAACATAAGGGCTTTTGATTAGAAACTAAAGTTTCCCAAAAAACAGTTTTTCCAGTGCTACCAAACCCTCCCTGTCGAGATACCTCTCCAGATAGGAACGGAAAAAAAGGCAATAAAAGTAATTGTGCAATATGTGCCCCTGCCTCTAGGCGTATAAATTGTGAGACTTGTACCATAATAAGAATTTTATTAGTAACATCAGGATCAATGATTCCTGGAATCACCATTAATTCCTGTATAGCACTGTTGTTTTGACCTAACAAAAGTCCTATATGTCCTTTTGGCAAAGGGCCACATACTCTAATAGCTAATTTATATACTCCTCTATTAGGAGACAAGGTATAAGGCTGAGTAATAGCTAAGTCAGCAGCGGTGCTCTGCCTAGTTGCCGCATAAAGCTGAGAAACTGGGGTAAGGTGTGGAATCCTTAAGGAGGACTTGAATTTATTCCTTGATGTTGTAGGCCATGCTCACTGGGTATTGTAGTAGACTTGTATTGTAATTGTTGGGGCCCCAAGCCTGTGGGCCCCGACTCCCGTTTCCCGGGAGAGGAGACAGTAAATTTCCACTTTTATCAGTTTTGGAACGACATTTATTTGTTCAATGTCGACCTTTACCACAACGTTTGTACACCTCTGAAGGCAGCTTTCTGCCTTGAGGGATAAAAGTGTTCAATTTTTAACGACATTCTTTTTTGAAATGTCTAGGTTTACCACACTGAAAGCAAACACCTTGTTTGTTATTTCCTTTTAAGGCTTTAGACAAAGCTCCAGCAAATAATTGAGCATTATAAATAACCCCTCTAACACTAGCACAAGTTTTAGTATATTTATCTAAATTGGCCCCACTGGCCTTTAACGGTCTTAACAATTTTTGACAGTCAGCATTAGCATTTTTAAAAGACAATGTTTGTAACAAAATTTTTGAAGCAGGGCCAACACCCACAATTTTCAAGACAGCATCCTGAAGACAGGCTACGAAATCTGGATATGGTTCATTTGTGCCCTGTAAAATCTTCACAGAGGAAAGGGAAGATTTTCCTGCTATCTCTACGTTATTTCAGGCCCTTAAAAACAAAGTCTTGATTTGAGTAAGGGTGACATCATCTAGGCCAGCCTGAACATTAAGAGTAGCATATTGGCCCGTGCC
This sequence comes from Chlorocebus sabaeus, assembly GCF_047675955.1. Lineage (NCBI taxonomy): Eukaryota > Metazoa > Chordata > Mammalia > Primates > Cercopithecidae > Chlorocebus > Chlorocebus sabaeus. The sequence goes on from NW_027328010.1 coordinate 8,779, forward strand.
TGTGATTTGTTCCTCAGTGAGTTCTGGGGGATCACACGTAGCTTTTTTTTTTTTTAACCTGTACATGCGCCTTGTTCATCCACCAGCTATGCAATTGTAACCACTGAGAATGATCAAGAAAAGCCTTCCCCAAAGTCTCCCAGTCTATAGGAATCATCAAATTTTCTGATGAAAAAGCATCGAGAAGACCAAGGATAAAAGGAGATTGAGGTCCATAGTTAGTAATGGCAGCTTTCATTTCTTTCAAAAATTTAAATTGTAAGGCATTAAATTGAACATTATTGCCACCATTTGGAAACTGAGCATTAGGAGCAAAAGAAGCACGAATAATTGGAAACAGATCCAGCTCCTTAAATTTTCTTATCTTTTCCTTTTCTCCCTCCCCCAATGGCGGGAAAGGCACTGAGAAAACTTTGCCAGACAAAGGTAAGGAAGCTGGGGGGTTGGAGGCACTGGAAAATCTTCTTCTGACAGGGCAGAAGGAAAAGAAACAGGGAAAGCTCACAAAGGTGGATTAGAAGAATGTATCTGTAATATCTGTTGAAGCATTTCCGTAATACGCTGCATGTCAAAATTCCCCTTAGAAGAAGGAAGAGCTGGCTTTTTCTCTTCTCTCCCTTTTGCTACCCCCCCCCCCCATCCTCTGTTACCCTGGCACAAATGGGCTCCATTTCAGATTTATTTTTTCCCAAATCCTCAGATGCCTTTCTTCCTGTGGCTACATCACCACACTCTGAATCAGTCTCAAGTAACTCTAATGCCTGAGTGATAGAGTTACACAAGGTCCACAAATTTAGAGGCATAGTATCCCCTAACTGGTGAGCTCTATGCAGAGCTTTTACTACCTGTAACCATTCTCTCCGATTCAGCTGCACTTCAGTCTGACACTGAAACCAGTAACAATGTTTTTCAACATGGGCAAACAATCACTTCAAAGTTTTTTTTTTTTTTCACTTCTACTCCTATAGACAGCAACAGTCCTTGAAACAGCCATAAATATTCTGAGGCCAGAGAGGTGGAATTCCCCATAATTTTCCCGTGGGTCCCCCTTTTTTTTTGTTTTACTTACAAACCCAGGGTGCTCCCCCTCTGGTTCCTTGCTCTCTTGGAGCCACAGACCCTGCTCGCTGCGCCAGTTGTTGGGGTCCACGTGTTTCCTAAACAAAGGAATGTACACACAAGACAACACAGGACAAGACATACATGGCGGCCGCACTCAGAGCCTCCGCCTCACTTTATTTATACTCCATAAACCCCACGTCAGCAGAAAGAACACAATGCAAAACAAACTTTCTTTACCCAGATGTAACCTTCTGCTTAGTTCCTTGTCTCTATGCTCTTCCTTATTTGTCCGCCTTCTTGGCGCCTACGGGAGTTCATTAAAAGTTCAATTGGAGATACTGTCCTTGAGCCCTATCTATTCTTAGCATACTGTTTTCAAGGGCCCCTGCATATGAGTGTGTTGCATGTGCATGTTGTATGTGAGTTGTGTGTTGTGTGTGCTGTATGAGTGCATTGTACGTGCGTGTTGTGTTGTATGTAGGTTACGTGTGCTGTATGTGTGTATGAGTGTGTTGTACGCACATGTTGTGTGTGAGTTGCATGTATTGGTTATGTGTCGTATGAGTGCATTATAAATGCATATTGTGTTGTGAGTCGCAGATATTGGGTATGTGTTGTATGGGTTGTGTGTGTTTGTGTGCAGTGTGTGTTGTCAGTGTTGTATAACCGCATTGTACATGCGTGTTGTGTTGTGTTGCATGTGAGTTGCATGTTGTCAGTGTGTGCCATGTGAGAGGCGGGGCATCCACATGACTGCTCCACAGTGAGTCCTGCCTTGCAGCCCCTTCGAGCTTGTATCTTCCCGAGCAGCCTAGAAGCAGCAGGCTGTTTGCCTCTGCCCCTCCCCAGGAGGCCTCAACCAGGTCCTGTGCTCAACCCCCCGCTGGGCAGTTTGCCTCTCTTGTCTCTCTCTTCTCTCTCATCGTCCTCCTGCGCCTCCTCCTTCTCGGGACCTGCATCCTTCCTCTGTGCTTCCTGGCAGGCCACACCTGGGACGTTGGAGTTCAGGCTGTCCTCGAAACCGTTTGCTCCTCTCTGAAGAGCGCCCCCCTTGACTGGCCGTGAGCAGCTGGAGTGGATTGCAGGGAAGGGAGGTGGGTGTTCCTGTAGAGACGCCAGGGTCTTACCTGGGGAGAAGGGAACCTGCACTGGGCAGGCCGCCCTCCTGAGGAAGGGGATAGGGTGGGAGGAGGCTCTCGTGGACAAGGGGCTCACCTCCTGCCCTCCTTCCCTCTATCCCAGTCTGTTGTGAGGGAGGGCGGGACCCTAGGTGATTTCTATGCAGATCTTCAATTATCCACGCTGTGAAACAAATACTTCTGTTTTTAAGATCAGAGGAAATCTCCTTTGTTTGTCTGCCTTTTATTTTATTTTATTTTATTTTATTTTATTTTATTTTATTTTATTTTTTTTGAGAAGGAGTTGCCCAGGCTAGAGTGCAGTGGCGTGATCTCGGCTCACTGCAACCTCCACCTCCCAGGTTCAAGCAATTCTCCTGCTTCAGCCTCCTAAGTAGCTGGGATTACAGGTGCCCGCCACCACATCTGGGTAATTTTTGCATTTTTAGTAGAGATGGGGTTTCACCATGTTGACCAGGCTGGTCTCAAACTCGTGACCTCAAGTGATCCACCCGCCTTGGCCTTCCAAGGGGTTGGGATTACAGGCGTGAGCCACCGTGCCCGGTCTGTCTGCCTCTTAGTTAGAACCTGTGTATTTTATGTTTTAAATTTCACTTTTCTGGGTCAGAACAGTAGTGTTTCTTTTTCGTAGTGTTGCTATGAATGTCCTTTACGATTAGGAGACTGGGTTGGCTGCCCACTGGAGAGTGGTATCACTGGGTCACGGTCACCATCTGCCCCAGCAGCGTCCAGAGTGTTTAGAGTCTTTCCTGGACGTAGACACCCTTTTGTCTGACGTTCAGATAAAACCAATCACCGCATTCAGTTAATCAAAGAGGTCAGAGCTGGGAACCGTTAGTGCACATCCACCTCTCCCGAGAGTGTTCACGCCTCTTCCACACGGGGCTAGGCTGCTCCTGAGCATGGTTCTGCTGGCTGTGGCTGTGGCCCCTTTCCTCAACCACAGCCATCGCAGGCCTGCCACAGTTTTTATTCTTCTAGAAGAGAATAGGCAACACAAGAGAAGCAAGGTATGTTAGATATGAAACCATTAAAAATTATTTCCTCAAACATTGTATATATTTTTTGTCCATACCTAATTTGATAGCAATTTTAAAAAGATTAAAATGAAAAAAAAATCCCCTATATTAAGTCTTTGAAAGGCATCCAACTTAGTTTTCATACAATTATTCTCTCTTTGGAGTCATACTTTATTGGTTTCAGTAATGTGTAACAAATGCACCAGCATAAACAGATTTAGGAGCAAACAGCTGCTTCGTAATTATAGTTCAGCTCGCGGGGCCCAGCTGTAGGGGTGCAGCCTGTGCCTGCCTGTACGCCAATAGGGCTGGTCACCTTGAGCATCTGGGAGTGTCTGGGTAAGTGAGGTCTGGGCAAGGCAGCATCCACACACCTGCATAGTTCTCACTTTGTCCACGTTATCCGACAAGGCCACAAAATTATCAAGTAAGTGTTCTCCAAGCGCATATTCAGTTAGTGTTTGGAAAGTGCATAGGTACCTCATACAGCACCTTTAAGAGGAGCTAGGAGCCCAGGAATGATATCAGGTGTGAGGCCTGTACTCTCTTTGCATAGATAAAATATGCATGTGCATATCTGAGGCCAGAAAGTTTGATTGGGGCCAGAATGTGGAAGTCCTTACCTGTGGGATACTAGGGAACCACTGTGGATTTCGGAGAGAATCGTGTCTCTGATGTGCAGCATGCCGTGGAGCCGGGGGGTGACAGGGCAGGCTCATGCAGGGCACTCGCCGTGGCCGGAGGAGGAGAGAAGGCAGCCAGTGAGCTGAGCAATTCGGTGCCTGGGTCAGGAGGGGAAGAGGGAGTACAGGAAGGCGGATGAAGCTGCGAGTCTGCACCTCGAGGTCGCCGTTGCGCTTTGCCGGAAATCAGGAGAAGCAAGTGTGGACCTGACTCAGAGATACTTAGAGACACCACTGCAAGCTGCAAGTTTGGAAATACAGGAGGAGGCTTGGGGAAAATCTGGAGCAGGGAGCATTTGGGAGCCTCTTAGGTAGAAGTGCAGGTCAAGTAGCCAGAGTGTGAGGCGTGCACGTCTGGAGAGAGGAGGCCAAAGGAAAGCCCACATTTGGAAATGGAGGAAGGGTTGGAAGACCCAGAGAAGGCCCTGCTTAGAGTCCAGAGAAGAGCTGGATGGTGCAGTTCACGAAAGCCCAGAGCCGAGAGTTTCCAGGAGAGTCCCAAGTGTTGCTGAAAACCAGGGGGCAGGACTCCAGTTGGAGCCTGTGAGGGGAGCCTGGCGGCCCTGATCCCTGAGAGCAGCCAGAGCCTGGGCGTCATGGTGGAAGTGGGTGGGAAGTGCAGGAAGCAGGTGGAGATGGCCTTTCAAGGCCTGGTGCTTCACACAGGTAGCCAGCTGTGGACCGAGACACAACTGGAGAGGGGCCTGAACCCAGAGCATCTCCAGGTGGATGAGGGAGCCAGGAAGGGCAAAGGTATCCGGAAGAAAGGGGGCAGGCATGGAGCCAGGTCCCCAGGGAGGCTGCAGTCTTCTTTCTCTGTTCATGGACTGGTTGTTGGTTATTTTGAGTTCTCAAAGTCGTCCACTCGGTGTGGTCCAGAGAAAGTTCCCAGGGGTCTCAAGCCGGAGCAGGCCTTGTGCTTTTCTGAACACTGTGCGTGTTGACTCAGGGTTACCGTCAATGGCTAATTCTAGCGTGTCTTTTGTTGAAGTCTGCAGAAGAGCCTCAACCAGCACCAGCTCTTGAAGAACTTATAAAACTTGTGTTCTTCTGATTCTGGGATTTTTGCCTGAAATGCCTCGTATATTTTTGGGTAGGTGTTGTTAGCACTTGTGTTACAGCATTTGGAGCTCTGTATTTTTGTGATGTGCTAGATGTGAGGATGTTTAAAATTAGATTCCTAGAAATCAGGTTATAGGAGCTCTCGGCCATGCTTCATGGGTTGTGTTTTGACTCCTCATAGTGGACCCCATTGCAGTGGCTATTCTTAGTATTTGTGGAACACCTGACTGGTGATGCTAGGAGAATGTGATTTGTTTTCTTTGTAAGTCTAAAGTCTAATGACCTTGTAGAGTCTTTATACCCATCTCTTATATATCAGCTTTAATATACTTGAAAATGTCCTCATTGTGCCCTTGAAAAGCAGGCTCACATTTTAAAAGTCATCCTTTTAAAATCCTTTTCTGCAGCCTGTGCCCTTTGTCTGTTTTGTTACCTTCACTGCAACATCATGAAACAGGGACAAGGGCTAGAATCTGTTTCAAACACAGAGCTTGAAACAGGGACAAGGACTAGAATCTCTGTTTCATACACAGAGCTGAACTGTGCTGAGCGACCTGCTATGCTGACGTCTGTTTCTGTCATGAGAGGGAACCCAGACCTCTTGACTTTTCCTTTTGTACATTTTCAAAAAGAATATTTTTTCCTCTCTGGGGTCCATTCCATTGTGGGATTCTCTCCTAAGGCTGTTTCTTTGCATTCCATTTTGACAAGTATGATTTAGTTTCCGAGATGATGAAAGGGCAGTGAAAAGGCCTGGGAAAGAGAAAGCAGGAAGAGAAGGAATTGTCTCATGATTTTAGTCAGAAGGAAATCACTCAGACAGAAACGCTATTCCAAGTGGGTCAGATCCCAGGAAGTGGGATTGAATAAGTGACATGGTATCGCACAACTCTGTTTTACATTCTTGCTGTTGCCAGGGGTAACGAAAAGAACGAGTATATTCATTCCGAGGTCAAATATATATCTTTGCTGACTCTGACTATAATTAGCAGAATTCGTTCAGTTCAAGTTTGAGAATACCTTTACAGAAGAGGGTCTTCGTGCCCGTGTGCCTATTTCTATTTATATGTTCACACGTATTGGAGTATAAATGTGTGTGTGCTGTGTGTGAGACCTCATTATTTGAAACAAGAAATGTGCAGTAGAGCTTATTAATTACGAGAAGGTACATTTGGGGGATAAACTACTTTGTTTAGAATTGAATAATGGGGTCTTTGAGGGATGTATATATGTATGTGTGTTTGCATTTATGTGTATGAAAGTGTGTATTGCATGTATATGTGTTGTGCATGTATGTGTGCCTTTGTGTGTAATGTACATGTGCATGCATGTGTATATGTGTGCATGTGTATTTGTGTTGCATGTATGTGTGTGCATCTGTTACATGTTTAGGCACGACTGCACATATGTGCAAGTAGACATGCATGGATGCTCGTGTGTATATAGTTATACATGTATATTTGTGCATGTTATGTCTACGCATTTACATATGTATGTGTGTCAGAATGTGTATGTATATGCATGTGTGTTTGAGTGTTGTGTGTATGCTTGTGCATGTGTGTTTGAGTGTTGTATGTGCGTGTGTGTTTGAGTGTTGTATGTGTATGCATGTGTTATGTGGTGGTATTACGTGATTATGTGAATGTGTGTGCATGTGTGAATGTATGCATTGCATGTAGGTGTGCTTGTCCATGTGTATGTGTGTGTGTGATATGTGTCTGTGCATGCATGCATGTGCACATTGGATTTGTGAATCCTCTCTGGGAGGGGCATGTTCCTGGAGACAGTGCATGGGATCCTCCGCTGTCCTCTCAGGGAGAGAGACATTGTGAAAGTTCGAGCCATTAGGTAAACATGCCTGATGTTCTATAAAATATATATTTACATATACCACTGGGGTTAAATATATGTTAAATGGGTGCAAAGCTGTTATATTGCATTAAAAGTCATGTTAGTACTTCCTGGTTAAAGGCTTTGTGAATGATTTCCTGTACATGGGACATAATACACCACAGAGAATTACAGCGGGTCAATGGTATTTGCCAGGAGGTCTGGCTTATGATTGGTATTTCTAGTTGCAGACATGCAGGTTGAGATTTGCTGGACTTAGAGGAGGGTCATTGACTCTGCCCACTGAATGATACCAGCGTCTCTGCTGCTTCCTTTTTCTGCCGGCTTCATCCAGAGCTGGGACAGCTGCTCTCAGACGCATTGTACTTTTCTCTCCATAAAAATCTGCAGCATTTGTTAGCAGTCCAGTAGCAGACCGAGTGGCAGGTCCAGGGGCAGGTCCAGCGTCAGGTCCAGCATCAGGTCCAGCGGTAGGTCCAGCATCAGGTCCAGGAACAGGTCCAGCGGCAGGTCCAGCGGCAGGTCCATCCAACTTTCCACATGGCCCATGTGAAAATGTACCCTCTCCCTTCCATTTTTTAAAGCAGTATCATTAGTAGAGCCTACTGCCATTTCTCCTTGAGCTCCTCACAGTGGATGGTAAGCATTTGCTTTATTAAAGCAAAGTTCTGTGCTCTTTGTGCTAAGTCTCCTCTGCCTTTCTGTGAGAGGCTAGAATTGGGATCGACCCTCAGCTGTGCCAGAGCCTTGGTACACGTCTCAGTTCTGGAATCTACTCTGTGCTTGTTGCCTTCCATCCACCGACAGCCATCTGTCTTCCTGTCACTCCTTCAACACGGAGTCCAGCAGTGTGCACACAGGTGAGCCTGTGTGAATGCTGGTTTTGTAGGATCTTATCGGGACCTTAGTCATCTTTTCACTAGGAAACGAGACACTGCAAGGGACTTAAAGAAAAGCCCAAAGAAGCCGTATCAGTAGAATCATAGAGACAGAATTCTACAACCATAGGAAATGGCATTGATTATCATGAAATGTGCATTTATGTGAGGCATAGTAAAACATCACATTTCTTACTGGGTAAGAGCTTGGAAAAGAGATTATGAAAGTATAACTGACTCTACTCTTGTATCGTGGAACATGGTAAAATGACGCAAGGTATTGTATAGAATGGAACAAACAGAATAGAATTATATAGAGTAGCGCAGAATAGAACAAATAGCATAATGTTATATAGGGTAGCATAGAATAGAAGAAACAGTGTAACATTATGTAGTGTAGTATACAATAGGACAAATAGTATTACATGGTCTAGAATAGAACAAGTAGGATAGTATTGTAGAGTATACAGTTGAACTAATGACGTAGTATTGCATAGCATAATACAATCTAGATTAGAACACACAGCATAGTATTAATATTACGTAGTGTGGTGTGGAATAGTAGAGTCGCATGGCACAGAACAGAGAGGATAGTGTTCTGTAGCACTGATGCAGGAGTTTTGCTCTTTAGCTCAGCTGGGTCCAGGTTCTTGTCTCATGACCAGGAAGAAACAGGCACGGGGACATCGAAGAGTGAGTGCAGTGGAACTTGTTAAGCTAAAAGTTAAGCTCTCAGCGAAAAGAGGGGTCCTGAGAGCAGGTTGCTGGTCGCTCCCTTCCCAGTTGACTACAAGGGCTTTTATGTAGAAGCTGATGGGGCTGGGCTCGCTGTCTAAGGGGCAAATATCTGGTGGTTCCACCCCATTCCCTCGTGTGCATGGGGACCTTTAGTCTGCTGTGAGCATGTTTAGGCGAGCCCCCCCGTGCAAGTCCCCCTATCTGCACAAAACATGGGCTGGAGGCTCTCTGGGACCCTTCCCTTACTGTCTGCCTAAAGCAAGCTGGCTAACTCCTTTCTGTATAGAAGAAAATAGAATAGAATAGAACAGATAGTACAGTATTTTATCGTATGGAATGAAGCTGTAGTATTCTATCATAGAGAATGGAATAGTATAGAATAGAACAAACAGATCGTACTAGTGTAGTATAGAATAGTAGCCTCATGCAGCACGGAGCAGTGTTGTGCTCCCTATGTACAGAGTGTAACCACCATGAGAGCGTTCTTCAGTGGGGCGTCACTGGCCCTTCATATTTCTTTGGTTCTGCGGAAATGAGGAGAGGGAGTTAAGAGAGGGGGAGGAGGTTGGCTTTCTTACTTTTAAGGCGCTCATTACTTCTTGGGGATCATTTGATGGTCCCCTTTGGTAGTATTCTGTGAAGCAGTCTCTGTACTCTGTGTAGGGTGAAATGTGGGGCAGTCTGTGGACTCTGTGTAGGGTGAAATGTGAAGCAGTCTGTGGACTCTGTAGGGTGAAATGTGGAGAAGTCTGTGGACTCTGTAGGGTGAAATGTGGAGAAGTCTGTGGACTCTGTAGGGTGAAATGTAGAGCAGTCTGTGGACTCTGTGTAGGGTGACACATGAAGCAGTTGAGAAAGGATGAAGTCAGAAGTAGCTCAGCAGAGATGCACTAACTCTTACCTGGGAGACTGTGGAGCAGTCTGTGGACTCTGTGTAGGGTGAAATGAGGTGTTTTGTGTAAATTTTTGTCTCATGCCTGGCACATGGCAGAGCCTCCGTGGATCTTGCCGTCATGAACCCTCTGATAACTTCTCTACAGTGCCCTCCACACTATAAATACCACACATTGTGGGAAGTCCGGGCCTTTTCAAAGGCTGGGTTTCTTTTTAACAAAATTGGAATGCCCTGCATATTTGGAATGGCCAGATCATCCTGCACTTTTGACTTCACTTGTCCAGCTGGGTACACCTCCCTGCGTGCTGCCAAGGTTTACAGCGGAATTCCCTGACACCACTACCCTCACTGCCTGCACCTGAATCTGCTGTGGGGTCATTTCCTTATTGGACTTGTCTGGGGACCTCCTGAGGGGTGGATGGGTCAGGACTGGGTTATCTGGGGAAGGTGTTCATGGCATTCCTGTTTGCAGTCTGTGTCTCTGTTGGAAGAGATGCTTTTAGCACATCCGTTAATCCAGACGTGATTAGCAAGGGGTGTCTCTCTCAGGTAAGAGTTGGTGCATCTCTGCTGAGCTACTTCTGACTTCATCCTTTTTCAAGTCTGTTACAAAGAGAACTTTGGTTTCTCAAGATTTAAGAATTAATGTCAAAGAGCAATTTAGTGTTCTTTTTGAGTCCCCAGCCTTGCTGTGGATGATTCATGAGTCCTTGGTGGTTAGGGCCACAGCACAAGCGGTGGGCCGTCTGTTCCCCACCCTGGTGGATACTTTATCACCCAAAGAAATGTATTCTGTTAACATGTCTCAATTAGAATATTTTAGTAGGAGACAGAGTTATGGCTCTTGTTTTAATTTGTAATAGATAATTACTGTAGCAGGGGCAAGGTTGAGACTTGCAGTGTGGCTCATGGAAAACATTGATTAGAAGCACCCAAAATATATCACCAGCTTTGTTGCTGCAGCTCCAAGGGACTAGGAATGCATATGTATTTTTTCTTTTGTTATTTATTATTTTTATTTTTGAGACAGAGTCTTGCTCTGTCACTTAGGCTGGATTGCAGTGGCATAATCTCAGCTCACTGTAACCTCTGCTTCCAGGGTTCAACAGAATCTTGTGTCTCAGCCTCCCACGTAGCTGGGATTACAGGTGCCTGCTACCGTGCCCAGCTAATTTTTGTATTTTTAGTAGAGACAGGGGTCTCACCGTGTTGGCCGCCACCCCCGGCCCGCCCCTCTGGCTTCTGGGAGCCCCACTGCCGGGGGTGCAGGCACCCCCCGCGATCGGGCTCCCAGCCGCCACCCCCGGCCTGCCCCCCTGGCTTCTGGGAGCCCCATCGCCGGGGGTGCCGGCACCCCCCGCGGTCGGGCTCCCGGCCGCCACCCCCGGCCCGCCCTCCTGGCTTCTGGGAGCCCCATCGCCGGGGGTGCCGGCACCCCCCGCGTTCGGGCTCCTGGCCGCCACACCCAGCAAGTGGAGGCAGGATGAGATCACAGGATGGTGTTAAAATTAAAATTAAAAATGAAATTTTGGGCACTCATTGTCATTGATAACATCTTATCAGGAAACAGGGTTTGAGAACAGACAACCTGTCTGACCAAAATTTATTAGGTGGGAATTTCTTCATCCTAATAAGCCTGGGAGCGCTACAGGAGGCCGGGGCTTATTTCATCCCTTCGGCTTCAACCGTAAAAGGCAGAACGCTTCCAAGGGGGTTGTTTATAGGCCTACCCTCAGAGCGCATTCTCTTTCTCAGGGATGTTCCTTGCTGAGAAAAAGAATTCAGCGATATTTCTCCTATTTGCATAAGAAAAGAGAAGAAATATGGCTCTGTTCCGTCCAGCTCACCGGTGGCCAGTTCAAGGTTATCTCCCTTGTTCCCTGAACATCGCTGTTATCCTGTTCTTTTTTCAAGATGCCCAGATTTCATATTGTTCAAACACACATGCTCCACAAACAATTTGTGCAGTTAAGGCAATCATCACAGGGTTCTGAGGTGACATATATCCTCCTCAGCTTACAAAGAAGATGATGGAATTAAGAGATTAAAGTAAAGACAGACATAGGAAATTATAAAAGTATTAACTTGGGAGAACTAATAAATGTCCATGAAATCTTCATATTTTATGTTTTTCTGCCGTGGCTTCAGCCATTCCCTGCATTCAAGGTCCCTGACTTCCCGCAACATTCTCTCTCCCTTTTCCTCTATATAAATGTGCCATGGCGATGAAGGATTGTTCATTGTCTCGATTTGACGCAGGATTCTTCGACTGGTCCGGCACACTAAAAACAAGCCGATTAAACAGAGACACATAATTCCAAAATTTACTGCAGTAGAGATCCCAATAGACTTAATCCAAGTCGTTGGGTTTAATCCATAAAGATTTTTTGCCACTTGATCTAACGCCTCAGCTCCAGGCACAATATTTAAGTGACTTTGAGAGGCTTCAAAAATTTGTTCTTTTAATTTAGAAATGTCTAAAGTGAGATTATCTTCTCTTCTTACCATGTGATAAGTAATCTGCTGGTGGGACTGACAGTAGGTACTTCTACCAACCAATTTTGAATAGCAGGCATTAAACATCCTGGTGCTCTCCCTAGGCAAATAGGAGGATAACGTTACCCAGTGGAAATATTTATCATCATTCCTTCTTCCTCCAGTTTGGCAGGGCAACGATCATCTGTGGGACCAGGTACCCACACACTATTATTAACGTATGCTTCAATAGGATTATCCATCCATGTGACTGCCCCAATTAAGGGTGGGAAAGGCACATAGGCCCAGTAGGTATAATTAGCTGCAGCTGCTCCTGCAGGCATGGGGAGACTTACCACCGTTGATACAATCATTAGAGCTGCAAGCAGCATTTTTTTCTGGGGTTTGTGTCACCTTTGTGCTAGCTAGGCTTTTTCCAGCTAACGGTGTCAGCTTCTTTAACTGTGCCCAGGTCGGCAGCTCCGCCTCCTTGGTGCGTGGTGACTTCATCTGTTCTTCTGATATCACCACTTGGTTCATCATGCGAGTCAATGGCGCTCGATTGGGTGTTTCCGTCTCCGTGGAGGTGCTTTTCTTTGCATCTCCGATGGGTTCATTGTAGAACTTTAAATGTCTAGTGGGTATCCAAACAGGAAACTGATTTTCTCCTGGTGAAACACAAGCAAAACCTCTTCCCCAGTTATCACCTTCCCTATTTCCCATGTCTTATTTTTGTTGTCTTTCCACCAAATCAGTTTTCCTTCATGTGGATTGTTCTTTTTACCAGTAAGATGTTGTTCTGCGGAAGTAGTAGTCTGATTTCTACAAATGTTTAAAAAACTTAAAATATAGAGTGCTAGATTAAGCTGCATCTGAGGAGTGGTACACTCCTTACTGTCTCCCCCTTCTTTTTGTTTAACTGAGTTTTGAGTGTTCTATTAGGTCTTTCAACTATGGCCTGTCCTTGGGAATTACAAGGAATTCCTGTTGTATGTGTAATATTCCACTGATTTAAGAATTTTTGGAAAGCTTTAATATAATAACCTGGTCTGTTGTCAGTTTTAATTATTTTTGGAACTCCCATTACAGCAAAACAAGATAAATATTTTTTAACATGGGAAGTACTTTCTTTTGTCTGGCAGGTTGCCCATATGAAATGTGAATAAGTATCAAGTGTTACATGAACATATGATAATTTTCCGAATGAAGGTACATGTGTAACATCCATTTGCCATAATGCATTAGGACACAGACCTCTGGGATTAACTCCTGCCTCTTGAGTGGGCAGGTGTAGTACTTGACACTGGGTGCAACGTTGTACAATACCTTTTGCCTGTTTCCATGTGACATCAAATTTGTTTTTTAATCCTGCTGAAATTACATGAGTCGAAACATGAAGTTCTTGTGCTTTTATGAATGCAGAGGATACCAGTAAGTCAGCTTGTTCATTTGCTTTAGTTAAAGGTCCTGGTAAATTAGTGTGTGCTCGAATATGAATAATATAAAATGGGAAATTCCTTTTTCTTACTTTGTTATAACAAATTGAACAACTGGTTTAACTGATCATCCATGCTATATTTAATTAGAGCTGTCTCAACATCCCTTGTAGCCTGTACTACATATGCAGAATCTGATATAATATTAACAGGTTGATTAAAATCTTGTAACACTGTAATGACTGCAACCAACTCTGCCCTTTGAGCCGATTGATATTGAGTTTTGATTACTCGCTCTTTTGGCCCTGTGTAAGCTGCTTTTCCATTGCTGGAACCATCAGTAAATACTGTCAGAGCATTTTCTAAAGGTTCATGTCTGGTAATTTTAGGTAAAATCCAAGTAGTCAATTTTAAAAACTGGAAGATTTTTGTTTTTGGGTAATGGTTATCAATGATTCCCACAAAATTGGCAAGGCCAATCTGCCATGCACCAGAATTGATAAAGGCTTGTCTAACTTGTTCCTTGGTTAAAGGAACAACTATTTTGTCTGGGTCATTACCACACAATTTTATTATTTGTAATCTTGCCTGACCAATTAATGTAGCTATTTGATCCAAGTACAATGTAAAAGTCTTAATTGTACTGTGAGGAAGGAACGACCACTCCACAAGATCAGTATTTTGAATGATGATGCCTGTTGGAGAATGTGTAGTAGCAAAAACTAAAAGTTGGAGTGGGGCTAAGGGATCTATTCTACTTATTTGCGCTGACTGAATTTTTTCTTCCACTAATTTAATTTCTTTTGTTGCCTCTGGAGTTAATATTCTTTTACTATTTAAGTCTGGCTCTCCTCTTAGGATAGAGAACAAATTTGACATGGCATAAGTAGGAATGCCTAGGCTTGGCCGAATCCAATTAATATCACCTAACAATTTTTGAAAGTCATTTAATGTTTTTAGTGTATCTTTTCTTATTTCTATTTTTTGTGGCTTAATTTTTCTATTTTCTCTCTGCATTCCTAAATAATGAAAAGGAGTAGAGGTTTGGATCTTATCAGAAGCTATTGTTAGTCCTTCATTGGAAACCTCTGCTTGCAGAAATGTGTAACAGTCTATTAATTTGTCTCTTGTTTCTGCAGCACATACAATATCATCAATATAGTGAATGATATAACATTCTGAAAATTTATCTCTAACTGGTTGAAGGACTTGACCTACAAAAGTTTGACAAATAGTTGGAATATTAAGCAATCCCTGAGGTAATACTTTCCACTGAAACCTGGTGGCTGATTCTTTATTATTTATGGCTGGTATAGTAAAGGCAAATTTTTCACAATCTTGCTCTGCCAGAGGAATGGTAAAAAAACAATCCTTAAGATCAATTATAATTAAAGGCCAGTCTTTTGGGATCATGGCTGGAGAGGGCAATCCGGGTTGAAGAGGCCCCATGGGTTGAATTACAGCATTTACTGCTCTTAAGTCCATTAACATATGCCATTTGCCTGATTTTTTCTGAATTACAAATACAGGAGAATTCCAGGGTGAGAATGAAGGCTCAATGTGTCCCTTTTCTAATTGTTCCTTTGCTAACAAATGTAAAGCCTCCAGTTTTTGCTTAGGTAGCGGCCACTGATTTACCCATACCGGTTTTTCTGTTTTCCAAGTTAATGGAATGGGTTCAGGAGGCTCTACAGTGGCCGCCCTTAAAAATGATACCCTATTCCTTTTCTTTCTTAATTTTTCTCAGTCTCAGTTGGGACTTTAATGCCATTTTCATTTTTTCCTAATCCCTTTCCTGGTATATATCCCATCTTAATCATGAGTTTTTGACTCGTGGAGCTGTATAATGGAGCGGGCATAATGATTTCTGCATCCCATTGTTGTAATAAATCTCGACCCCATAGATTAACAGGAATTGAAGTAATCATTGGCTGAACAGTACTTTCTTGATTATCTGGTCCTAAACAATGTAAAATCATTGTACTTTCATACACTTCTGAAGCTGTGCCTACGCCGACAAGTCTTCTAACAGCCTTTTGTTTAGGCCAATTTTTGGCCACTAATTTAAAGCAATGCCAGAGATATCTGCTCCAGTGTCTACCAACCCTTCAAACTGTTTTCCTTGAATAATGGCCTTACACACAGGTATGCTCTCAGAGACCAGACTTGCCCAATATGCAGCCTTTCCTGCCGGATCAGTGCTTCCGAACCCTCCTGTTCTTTTTATCTCACTCTTTCCAACTTTAATATAAGGTAGGAGTAATAATTGAGCAATCTTGTCTCCTGGCCTGGCACTCCAAGGAATTGAGGAACTAATAACCAATTGAATTTCGCCTTTATAGTCTGAATCAACCACACCAGTATGAATTTGAACTCCCTTTAGATTTAAACTTGATCTTCCTAAGATTAGTCCTACAGCGCCCTCAGGCAATGGGCCATATACCCCTGTGGGGATTTTTTGTGGCGGCTCCCCTGGAAGCAAAGACTGCTTGTACGGTGCATACATCTACTGCTGCACTGCCTCTTGTGGCGGGGGATAATTGCTGTATTGTGATAACTGGCTTATCCCCTGAGACACTTGTGACAGTGGGGGTTGTTGTTCCTGAAAACCCTGAGGAACAAAGGGCTGAATTTGGAATGCCCCAGTTTGTTGCGGGGCCTGAGGCTGGCCCCTCCTCTCGTTTCCCGACAGTGGTTGTCCATTTTTATCAAATTTAGAACGACATTGATTACCCCAATGTTTTCCCTTTTTACATCTTGGACATAGGCCAGGTGACTCTTTATCTGTTGTTGTAGTAGCTTCAGTAGTTACATTTTGCTTACTTGAGACTAGGCAATTCTTTTTTAGATGACCAATTTGACCACAATTATAACATTTTTCCCCAAATGTTCTAACTTGTCCTCCTAAAGCAACTCCTGTGATTGCTTGAGCCATAAGCATAGCTTTATGCATAGCTCCTCCAATTCCATTGCAGGCTTTAACGTACTCTGAGATTACATCTGATCCTGCGGGAACCCTTCCTTTTAATGGCTTAATGGCTGATTGACAGTCAAGATTGGTGTTTTCATATGCCATCAACTCCACTATGACCTTACGGGCATTTTCATTGGTAATTGACTTTTGAGTAGCATCTTGAAGTCTTGCTACAAAATCAGGGTAGGGCTCTTTAGAGCCTTGTCTTATTGTATTAAAGGAGGGGCAGGTGGTTCTTGGGTCTTGGATTTTCTCCCAGGCCCTAAGGCAGATAGCCCTGATTTGCTCAATGGCCTCATTTGGCATTATTACTTGTTGGTCAACGGTGCTCCAATTTTGACCTATTCCTAATAGTTGATCTGCATCTATGTTAATTGGAGGATTGGCAGTCCTATTTCTTTGGACCTGTACTTGTGCCTCATCAATCAACCAAGTCTTAAATTGTAAAAACTGAGAGGGTGAGAGTGATGATTTTGCCAGAATCTCCCAATCATAAGGAATGAGTCTATGTCCATGAGCAATGGAATCAAATAATGTTCTCATGTAAGGAGAGTTGGGTCCATACTGTTTTACTCCTTCTTTCATTTCTTTTAGCATTTTTATAGAAAAAGACTGATATCTGGCTTCAGCTATGGGAGGCTCTCCCTCTTGGACCCCTTCTCCAGGTGGTCTTGCTTCTAATATTACTGGGAATTGCCACGCCTCAATATCTCCTTGTTTTCTTGCCTCATCAATAATTTTATGTACTGCACTACCCTGTGTACTAGGCGGTGCTGTAGGATTAAGTCTCATGGTGGGCGGCTGAGGATATGGCACCCTGCCCTGTGGCAGTGGAAATGTTCCTGGTTGTCCATACGGATTTTCTGGGGGCTGCCGATACTGCAGCTCGGCTGGCAGCCAGTATTGATAGACTACTGGCGGCTGGGACTTATTTTCTACCGGCTGGTATTGTGGACACTGTATTTGGATTGGCATTGCCATGCCAGAGACTCTATCTTTTTCTATTTGATCTTCTTTTGGAGTTTGTACTTGTTTAACCTGCATTTGAGGTTGCAAAGTTACAGGCATCTGAGCTGCTGTAAGAGGAGTTGGCCATCGTGGTTTAGATTCTGATGGCTCTGCTAATTCTGGACTCTTTTCTTCTAATTTTAACGTTTCAGGATATACTACCTCCTGTAATTGATTAACATAAACATTTTGCATTGACCGAGCCATTACCAGCTCTGCTACACATTTGCAGTGTGAACTTTCCGTTCCTTTCCAGGATTCTATCCCTGCCTCTTTTTCACAATCTACTGCACAGCTTTTAGGGACATCAGAAATTGGAACGCTATCTTCTTCTGTTTGCAATGGTTCTAAAGCTACTTTAATAATGACTCAATCATTCCATACTGTAAGTGGGATGATTTTACTTTCCCTACTTGCTTGTTTTAATTCTTTGCCAATTTTTTCCCAGTCTTTTAGATCTAAAGTTCCCTGTTCTGGAAACCATGGACAAAACTGTTCTATTGTTTGAAATAGCATAATTAGATTTTTGGTAGAGACTTTAACTCCCCCTCTTTTTAAGAGAATTTTAATAAAGCTGTGATAAGAGGCATATTTACTTTCAGTTTGCCCCATTGTTACCCTAGGTTCTTCCGAGTGCACAAGCTTACCGCAAGGCTGACTGTAGACGTACTCGGGAGTCTCTCATCGACTTGTCCTCAATGACCACGCTCTGGTGTACCTTCACCTTAGAGAAAAGCTTCCACGTTGGGCACCAGATGAAGGGGTGGCTTGCCCCTCCACACCTGTGGGTGTTTCTCGTTAGGTGGAACAAGAGACTTGAGAAAAGAAATGAGACTCAGAGACAAAGTATAGAGAAAGAAAAAGTGGGCCCAGGGGACTGGCGCTCAGCTTAGAGAGGACCCACACTGGCACCGGTCTCTGAGTTCCCTTAGTATTTATTGATAATTATCTTTACCATCTTAAAGATAAGGGAGTGGCAGGACAATAGGATCATTGTAGGGAGGAAATCAGCAGTAAGACATATGAACAAAAATCTCTGTGACATGAATAAGTTTAAAGGAAAATGCTGTGCCTTGAGATGCATATGCAAACATCTCCATAAACCTTTTAGCAGCATTGTTTCAGCCTATCACATGGGGAGAAACCTTGGACAATACCTAGCTTTTCGGGCCGGGCGCGGTGGCTCAAGCCTGTAATCCCAGCACTTTGGGAGGCCGAGACGGGCGGATCACAAGGTCAGGAGATCGAGACCATCCTGGCGAACACGGTGAAACCCCGTCTCTACTAAAAATACATAAAAAATTAGCCGGGCGCAGTGGCGGCGCCTGTAGTCCCAGCTACTCGGGAGGCTGAGGCAGGAGAATGGCGTAAACCCGGGAGGCGGAGCTTGCAGTGAGCTGAGATCTGGCCACTGCACTCCAGCCTGGGTGACAGAGCAAGACTCCGTCTCAAAAAAAAAAAAAAAAAAAAAAAAAAACCTAGCTTTTCTAGGCAGAGGTCTCTGCGACCTTTGGCCATGTACGTGTCCCTGGGCAGTTGAAATTAAGAGAATGGTGATGACTTTTAACCAGCAAGCTGTCTTCAGGCACTTATTTAACAAAGACACATCCTGCACAGCCCAAAATCCATTAAACCTTGAGTCGCCGCAGCACGTGTCTCTTGCAAGGACAAAGTTGGGGGTAGGGTCACAGATTAACAGCATCTCAAATACAGAACAAAATGGAGTCTCTTATGTCTAGTTCTTTCTATATAGACACAGTAACAGGCTGATCTCTCTTTCTTTTCCCCACAGAAGTGTTAGTTTTTTATTTGTTCAATCATTTGGAAATGTAAAATCCATTCTTGATTCGCAGGCCACGAGAGCAGGCAGGGACAGGCTGCCCCTTGCCGACCTCTGGAATGAGCTTAGAGAAGGAAATGACAGGCTGGGCCAGCACAGCCTCCTCACAGCAAATTCGCTGCAAGGGGGTCCTTCTTAGCAACCACTTCTCATCCTTCATCTTGGCTTCAAGTGCAGTTCAGGTGGAGAAAGAGAGAACAGAACTGGCCTCAGCAACAAGAAGGAAGGAGACGCAGGGTCAAGCAGCCCTGTGGACCGATCACACTCAACATTCACACCAAGCGGAGCACAGGCAGGACCAGCCCAGGGGGGCCGAAGTGGAGGCTCTCTGGGGTGGGGGAACTCTGGGTGGGCAAGATTCACAACCTAAAACTCATATAGAAGTTCTACACAGCAGTAGTTACAGAAAACACACACTAAGAAAAGGCCAAAATAAAAATAGGACAGCCACCTTTGACCGCACCTTATCCCTCAGGAACCCACCTTCAAGCCCTGGCAGATGAAGACTCACTTCCTGATGCACTTCCCGGTGAATTATGTGGGCGAATGCATCCGAACTGTCCCCTACACGGACCCAGATCATGCCAGGTAGGAGGGTGGAGGTCGGGATCTCTCAGGCCTGAGCCTTACAGAAGCAACTTGTCAAGCCTGTTCGAGTTCACAGGGCATGTTTTAGCACAGGAAGAGTCTGCACTGACTCTGAGTGTTGGACCTGGGGCTTTGTGAGTCTACGAGCAGCCCTCTTTAAACAGCAGAGTCTTTATGAACAAAGGCCCTAACCACAAACTCCTTTCAAAATGCCCCATGTACTCCCCTCATCTCTAGGTGGAAATTGAATGAATTTAGGTTGAGACTTCTGATAAACATGGTAGATTAAGCCTTCGTGAGGACAGATGCATGGAACGGCAGCAAAGGTAGATCAAGACACAAAGCCACAAGGGAGAGTGGGAGGTGACCCAGGCAGCCATGGGGGCTGCAGGAGAACCTCATGAGCCAGACTGTGGGTGGGTGGGTGGGGGGTGCCTGACCCGGGGCCACAGAGGGACAGGGCAGTGGGGAGAAACCAGGTGGTCCTGCAGAGCCCTGCAGATGGCAGGGCTGGAGGCTGCCTCACAGTCCCTCTGAGGAGTTTGCCTCCCCTGTCTCCCCACCAAGTCAGAAGCTCAGGGAAGGAGGCCCGGGGTTGAGCGGCCAAAGCCACGGCCGAGAGTGAGGGTCAGGCCTGTTCCCAAAGTGGCGTGGGGCGAGGGAGTTTGCAGCCTACGAACTGGCCCTCCAGCCCTTTCTTCCAAAGTGTGGCTGCCCCTCGGCTGTGTTCATCCCATCTGTGGAAACTGGCCAGACCAGGAGGACAGACTCACAGACATACACTTTTGGGGACCTGTCAGTTGGGTGTGGATGACACAGATCTGTGCAAAAATGTTATATCCCGGAAATTCACTTCCTGTATCCTTGTCCCAGGCAGCTACCCCCATGAGGGACTAAACCAAGGAGGAGACCCCCAGGGTCTGGCTCCAACCTCGCTGGTCCCAACTGATGGTGCCCCAGCCACCCGAGTGGTAGAGAGGGGAAGGCAGGCTTAGGCCTGGGCAGTCTATCCTGATAGGAGAAGGTGCCGGGCCTCCAGGGTGTACGTGTGTCACAGTAGGACCACAGATGGGGAGGTGTGTAGCCAGGTGGGAGGAAATATGGGGCTGCAGTGGGGGCCCAGAAAGAGCTCTTCTGTAGAAAAGAGGTGTGTGGTCAGCTGTTTTGTTCATTAATTTCCATATTTGTAGGAGATAAACAGATCTGTCTGCTGTGCCAGCAGAAGAGTGGTCTGTTTCCACCATCCAATAGGAAAATGCAGACAGAAAACGCTAAAAATGTGGAGGTTCCCCCTGGGCCAGGGGGATTCTAGATCTTTTTTTCCTTGTTTTTTGTATTTTATAATCTTTCAACAGTGAGCATGTGTTTTTAATATACAAGTAACAGAAATTTCTCAAGGAGGAGGATGCATGGATGGATGGAAGGCCATCCCTGCTGGTGCTTGTAGAGGCTCCGTCCCCCAGGGTCTGGCTCCGACCTCGCTGGTCCCAACTGATGACGCCCCAGCCACCCAAGTGGCACTGGGTTTCTCCTGGAGGGCCCACACGAGATAGTCATGACTTCTCCCAGCACAGCCACTGGGAACACGCCCACTCCTTCCTTGATTTCCCACCTGGCCTATTTGACTCCCTTCATCTGCTTTGGGAAATGGCACATCTGTGGAAGTGGTGACCCGGGGCTGATCTCGCCACGGGCGTCTTTAAGGAGCCTGTGTCTTTGCTGCAGACGCTACCATCATTGTCTGCCCTGCCTTCTGTCGGAGGTGGATGTGTTCTGGAATCATCTAGAATGTGATGTCACGATTCGCAGTGGAAGGCAGATGAAATCAGGCCCGTTCCTGGAAATGTGATGTATCGGAGAGTGTGTGTTTTCTTAAGGGATTCCTATAAAACTCAAAGAGTTTGACTTCAGTTTCCTTTTTTTTTTGGTATCCTGATGTGAGACATTTAAATATTCATTTGCACATTTGCCTTTACAATAGAAATAACCTCTTTCTACTTCACCAGATTTTAAAAATGCCACATATGCATTGGAACAAGTTAAGCAGTGTGGTGCTGGAAGTGTTAGATTCCCTCCCCACCACCACTGCTTTCAACCATGTAATCCAAGACAACTGCTTGAAAATTGTGCTTCCTTGTGCTTTTTAGTTTTTGTTAATTAAAAAGAAAATCTCATGCCTGTAAGCCCAGCACTTTGAAGGCAGGAGGATCACTTGAAGCCAGGTGTTTAAGACCAGCCTGGGCAACGGAACTAGACCCTGCCTCTACAGAAATTGTAAAAATAGGCGTGGTGGCACGCATCTGTAGGCCCAGCTACTCAGGAGACTGGTGGGAGGATCCCTTGAGCACAGGAGTTCAAGGCTGCAGTGAGCTGTGATTGCCCTTATGCACTCCAGCCTGGCGACAGAGCAAGATCCCATCTCTTAAAAAACAAGAACAAAAAAATGGGACCGTAATTTATGTGGCATTATTGTACAACTTGATTTTATTTTCATTTTCACTTAATCCAATAATTACTTCATTGTCTATGCTTTTTTATCAGCCATGGTGTTTTAAACTTGCATTTTTTAATCATTAATTTCAGTCTTAAAATCCTTGCATGTTTGATGACTGCTAAATTCCTACATACAGAAATTCGAGAAAAAGGTGGCGCTTACAGTGGAGGCGCAAAACTCAGCCACAGTGGGGTTTTCACCCTTTACTCTTACAGGTGAGCTTTGCTCTAGTTCACACATTGGGACGCACACGGTGTTTTAGTCTCCTACTCATGATTATCAGTGTCATTTTCTTCTACTGCAGTGAACTTTAGACAAAAGTTGTTCTATGTGCTGCTTTTCACTTCTCGAGCACTTAGCCACACCCAGCAATGTCCTTTCTGGTGCAAGGATTGGGGCCAGCAGCGTAAACGGGAAGCATTCTGTCTTTAGTAAACCCTGGCTTAAGCCAGCATATTTTGGCAGAACACGGTAGTGCCTCCATCCATGGTTTTGCCTTCCATGGTTTATTACCCAGTCACCCTTGGTCTGAAAATATTAAATGGAGAATTCCAGATATAAACACTTCCAAAGTTTTAAATTGTACACCATTCTTCTAAGCAGTGGGATGAAAGCTGACGCTGTCTACGGTACCTGCCTGTTGGTCACTCAGTAGCCATCTAGGTCATCAGATACGCTGTGGGTGTCCAAGAGCTTCTGTTCACAGAACGCTTGTTTTACTTAGCATAACTTTTATTACAGTATAATTGTTGTATTTTGTTAATATCTTGCTGCACCTAATCTATAGACTTTTTCATAGGCATAGGAGAAAAACACAGTATCCATAGTGGCTGTCTGAGGTTGCAACCCTGCTCTGGGGGACCTGGGACACAGGCCCCAGGTGAGGGGCTGCGATACAGCCTGAGAACATTCTTAGCTCATTTCATTTGGAGGTGCCTGATGTGGATGCAACTGTTAGCTTTCATAAACATAACACCGTTATTCTAAAATAATAAATTCTTGATTGTGTATGGCTTTGCTGCCCAAGAGAACCTGTATTCTGACACTTTTTAAGAAGGAGCTGGCCAGGCATGGCGGCAAGTGCCTGTGGTCCTAGCTACAGGAGGCTAAGGCGGGAGGATCCCTTGAGCCTAGGGAGGTTGAAGCTGCAGTCAGCAGATTGTGCCACCACACGCCAGCCTGGGCGAATGAGAGCCTGGCTCGTGGATGCAGAGATAGATTAGGTAGGTAGGTAGGTAGGTAAGCAGGCACGTAGGTAGAGAAGTCGGTAGCCGTTGCCACCCTGCTGAGTTCTCCCATTTGCTGTGCTGGAAGCCACTCTTCTAGACAAGGATGGGGAAGCAGCTCACAACCCCTCTGCAGCTCTGATTCAGGGTGGAGGGAGGGCTGGGCTCTTTCCATTTACACAAAGGGAAGTCTGGATCAGCCCCCTCAGACTGATTCCTGTACTGCCCTGGGTGTGTCCTTAAGGGAGATTAAAGGAAAACCTTTGTTTGCTTGATTTTTCCATGTGAGTCTTCTGTAATTTCCTCGTAATCTTGACCTGCCCCCACCCTCCACATCTTTCCTCTTCTGATGTCACAGAGAGGTGGATTTAAATCATCTGGGGAGGACTTTATGCAGACGGACCCTGTCTAAGAGGGAGAACGTGTTGAAAGTCTTATGTGATCGGATTTAAACTTCCACTGAGAGTAATTGAGCAATTTGTCAGGGGGCTGTTTGGACTAGATCAGATGTAAAATAGAGCTGTTAACCCATAGAAGATGTTGAACTGTTAAGTCACAGGTTTGTCATAAACTTGTCCTTTGGTAAAATGCTTGCCTATTTATTTCTCTGGGTTTCCTAGGGACCCAAAAGCAATAGAGACACTCCAATCTTTTGGGAAGGTTTACTGGGCAAAATCTGGAAAATTCACACAGCAAGACATTGACGAAGGCAAACTTTGTCTTCTCAACCGTAGATGATCCTGTCGCTCCTTCATACAAAGGTATTGTGAGTGTAACAGTGAGAATCTCAGTCCACAGCCTCGCAGATGACATTGCTGTTTTCCGAGTTCCCTCATGCACAGGCAGGAGCACCAGCTTCTGGCGCCTCTGTCCTTGCCTGTGATACGATTTCCACGTCTGACACCCTAAATATTGGCCTTGGAAACACGCTTCCCGACATCTGGGCGAGAAGAGTGCATCCTGTCATTTCAGTTTTACTGACCTGAGGCCCAGTGGGGCCAACCCACGGCAGTGACTGGGCTCATTCGTGTGGAAGGATGACGTGACCACGGCCCAGGCCTGGCCACATTACACTGTAGAGCCACTTTTGCTCACAGCATTATCAGCCTCACGTGGTCCTGAATGCGTCCACGCTGCAGAAGCAGGCCTTGGTAAGAGTCAGCGTGGCTCGTGGGAGCTGGAGGTCAGGGTGTGATCTCTGGGCTGTTAGACATGACCCTGTGGTTGAAACACGTATGTGAAGTAACAGTGAGATGCACCTGTCCCCTCTGGGACACGAGGGCATAGCCCACTGTGCGAGCTCCTGGGTGGCAGCCCCCCTGTGCCTGTGGTTTGTCTTCTAGGAATGGACCACTTCTTGTACGGCCTCTCGGATGAGATGAAGCAGGCCCACAGGGAGCAGCTCTTCACCATCAGCCACAAGAAGCTCCTGGCCATGAGCGATAGGTGAGTGGGGAGTGGGGAGTGGGGAGCGGGGAGTGGGGGAGACAGCGTCCGGGATTGGAGACCTTAACGGCACTGAAGTAGAAGCCAGTCCTCACTGACCTCGCCTGCCTTCCTCTCAGGTACCTCGGCACTGGGAAGAGCACGCATGGCCTGGCCATACTCAGACCCGAGAATCCCAAAATCGCCAAGGACCCATCCTGGATCATCAGGTGAGCGGCCCTGGTGCCCCCAACTGTGCAGGAGCCCCTGAGACAATAGGCCTCTAGAGCTGAATATGAAAAGTCAGAAATGCTACTGCTTTTCCAAGAATATTATGCCATTCTTAAAGTGTTGCCAACTGACTGGCAAGTCAATCTTAAGAGCGACCAGGAAGATGTCCATTGAAATAGTCATACACGAAATGCCAAAGATGCACCACGTAGAATTTTCACTTTCTACTGACTGAAAGGCTTGTTTTACCTCATTAGTTCTAGAATATTTAAGAATCTAAAAATAAAGGGCAACTCTGATTTAACCTCTGCTTGAGTCATTATCTTAAGTAGCATTTAGGGCTTTTACTAAAAAACAGAAGTAAAATGAAAAGGTACACAAAGGTGTCCTGTGTCTGCCTGTGCTGATTCATGAAACTCGATTACACCGAGGCCCTGTGGGAGCGTCCTCCTAACAGACGGAAGTTCAACGGGGCGGCCGGATGGAAGCAGTCCTGAGAAGCAGGTGGGCTGGGGTGAGTAAGCGCTCGCTTCGTCTTCACAGAGCCAGAAAGGAGAGCCACCACGCCAGCTCTTCTTGGCCGTTGGACTCTGATTTCCCAAACAGCTTGTTTTTGGGGTCTCCTCTCCCTCCACACAGCTCTCCACCGCCGTTTCTGAGGCACAGCTGTGGTCTCCTGCAACCTAGAGCTAAGAGGCAGAAACGCTGTCCCTACAGGAGGTGGGCCCACGAGGGCAGCAGGGCCGTCACGCCAGCACCCATGTCTACTCTGGCAAGAGTCATCAGAGAATTCCAAATTAGGTCCCAGCAAGGACCGTGGCTTGGACTGGACGAGAAACTGGCTATCAGATTTTTCAAACCCCCACCTTGGTGGTTTTAACATGCAGCTAGGATTGCAATCAAGAGGCCGAGTAGGTAAGATTCATGTGTTCTCTTTTACTTTCTAAGGAGAGCAGGAGCCTGGGGTCAAGGCCCAGGGTCCTGGCCTGCTGCTGTGGTTGGAAACTGACACATGGCAATAAACATGGCATTCCCCTTGGCCTGTGTAAACTACTGGCTTTGTTCTCCTTTTATGACTTGTGCATAGTTCAGTGATCCCTACTAAAAATATTTTTATAATCTTTGCCCACAAAAGTGCTGAGAAAACCATTAGTAGCCACCCATAGATTGAGGTTTTAATCTCCTACTTAAAAAACTAAAACGGAGGACTGTTGGAGTTGTAGGCAAACGTTTAATACACACATCTGAAAGCATGAGACACAGTCCAGACAGCACGCACTGGAGCTGGTGGGGCACACGGTCGGTGACAGGTGCTTGCTTGTTAGGTATTAATGTCAATAAATACTTTCAGAAAGTGCTGATAAATAACTTAAGTGTTACAAAAACAGATGGTCCACGGTGAGTCCAGGTTGCAGGTACATGCAGGCAGGACTGGGTCAGACGCTCCAGGGCTGGGCTGCACGTGCTCTAGCTGGCCTGAGTCCGACACATCATAGTTGTCCATGTACTTGGCCAGGATCTTCATGAGGGGCCGCAGCTTGAGCCACCACTGTTCTTTGGGAATCCTGTGCCTGTGGAGGGATGGGGGGACAGCAGTGAGGCTGGGAGATGCCACGGCCAGCACAGTGAGCCATCTTGCCAGAAACACAGGGTTTGTAGGGTTGGCTGAATCAACTAGATAATAAAGCCAATTTCAGAGTCAAATGAAACCATTGCTTTTATATTTCTAAAAATTCTTCCCAAAGACCTAGTGGTGGTTTCTTATTGTTGTTCTTTTGAGACAGAGTCTGGCTCTGTCCCCAGGCTGGAGAGCAGAGGTGCAGTCTCAGCTCACTGCAACCTCTGCCTCCCAGGTTCAGGCGATTTCTCCTGTCTCAGCCTCCTGAGTAGCTGGGACTACAGGTGTACACCACCACACCTGGCTAATTTTTGTATTTTTAGTAGAGATGGGGTTTCACCATGTGGGCCAGGCTGGTCTTGATCTCTTGACCTTGTGATCCACCCACTTAGGCCTCCCAAAGTGCTGGGATTATAGGTGTGAGCCGCCATGCCTGGCCAAGACCTAGTATTTTTTAACTGAGCTTCAGAAAATCTAGTTCCTCAAACCCCTGAATGAGTTGCTGAAAGCAACAGCAATGGCCATTCTCCTGTCCTGTACTCACGTTGGCTGGGTTTGCTAAGGCAATAAGACCCCAACTTACTCAAAATCCGTTTGCTTCTTCAGCTCTGCCACAGGTTGAAAAATAAGGTTTCTTTTGCTTATTCCCAGCACACAAACGGAATCATCGGTGGTAAATTTTTTTCCTATAAAAGATTTTAAAAAAGATTAACAACACCCTGTCACATGGGCAGGTGGGAGAGCAGAATCATGGGGCGAGATGAGAAGTGAGATTCCTGGCAACCATCCTGAACCTGGCCTGGAAGCCTGGGGGAGGCTGAGAATGGCCAAGAACGGCCGAGAACAGCTGAGAACAACTGCACAGTGTGGCCAGCGCCTGGCCTGGGCAGCTCTGCTCTTGTGGGATCGCCCTGATGGCTTCCTGGAACGCAACTTTTGTTTTTCCTCTCAGTGGAGAGAATTTTTCACTAAATAGTGGAATAGGGAAATTACCTTAAGAAATTGATGCCCACGAATACACACACAGAGGAGTGAGAAACATCCATAGCTAAATTAGCAAAAGAAAATCGATGTAGAAAGAATCAGTCAGTTCTTCAAAAAGACAAACCAATTGAAACTGTTCACATCACTGTTTTTTGTAGACTGTCATTCTTCTACGTTGCACATTGGCAGTGATAATGGTTTGCCCTAAAAAAGCACACACCTGGTATGACTGAAGAAAGCTGAGGGGGGTGGGGGCAAGAAAGATGCTGGCACAAACAGCCACTCAGGAATGAGTGGGGACCAGCCACATTGGAACAATTAACAATTGTATTATACAAAATGTCATGTTTTTTAAAACTTTTCAGTTTATCTAAAGATTTGTTAGAATATGTAACTTACAAAACTGATTTAAGGAAAAACATGCATAGTTCTACAAACATGAACAATTCATTCAGCAGCCAAATCTTCCTCAAAACTGGAAGTTCTGACAGATGGAGTTGCAAGGAGGTTGTCCTAACATACATCCAAAAAATAGAAGGCCCCACTTAAACTGTGAGGGAAACTGCGGGCTGATGCTCAAGATCTCCAGAGCAAAAAGCCTGCACAAAAGAACTTCAGGTTGAATCTAGCAGTGATAAAAGAGAACATGTTACCCACGCCCAAGCTGACCTTATCCCAGGAATCCAAGGTTGGTTAAATAGCAACGCTCAGAGACCAGCAGGAGTTAGAACATCACACGCAGCTCAGTACTGGACTGAAGAAGGAACCAGTATACCCTACTTCTCCCCGATAGGACAGCATTTTCACCAAGGCAGACGGCCTCCCTCCGCGGACCCCTTACCTCTGCCCCAGGCCTCCTTGAGTTTCGCAGTGATCCACTCCATAGCTCTGGCAGAGATTTTGGTTCCAAAGTTTCTATCAAATGGAGAGGGTGCCCCACCCTGTTGGTGGTTAGAGTCATATGAAATATCAGTTATACAGTAACACTTTGTTGTTAAATAGAAATGACGATTTCTATTTCACAGAATTCACGTTTTTATTTCTAGGTCTTTATGGATAGCTGGAACAGAAAAAAACACAATCTCTGTTTCCTGTAGCCTGAACTCAGCCTGTTAAGCAAAAGTGTCAAGTGTTCCCCCTGCCCAGTAAGAGGAGGATTTTAATAAATGGAATGAGTCAACTAACAATCTCCAATATTTTAAAATCTTCAATCAGGATTTCATAAACTCATCTGGGGTGGGGATGGGTCGCAGCTTTAAGAATCTGATAAACGTTGTGGATTCTTTAACAAAATCACACATACGCCTCCTATTTCATCATCATTTCAGGGGATTCATCAGCTCTCTGGAATAAATTCACGGGCTCTGGTTTAAAAGTATAAAGAATAGGAGGTTGTGAGGAAGGAGTGTGTGTGAGTTAGGAATGCTGGACCGCTGTGTCCCAGGCTCAGCTCATGACATGTGTGTGCCTGCATGCAGCTCATTCCAGGTCATTCTGATTTGGGGTGAGTGTCAAGTATATTACATGTCTGATAATCCATTTTAAATCTTAGGAAGCTCCAGTTTTTAACTCGATGAAGTGTTTAATTTGAATAAGCATTTCCAAGTAGTGGGGTTGTCACTGTTTTCATGAAAGCTGACAGTTCCCTTAAAATCCCCATTACTCAAACCTCACCAACAAAAGAATCCTAAAGCTGGTGATGTTTGGCATGACTTAAAAGTTTAGATGATTTGGCTGGGCATGGTGGGGATCACGCCTGTAATCCCACCACTTTGGGAGGCTGAGGTGGGCGAATCACCTGAGGTCAGGAGTTTGAGACCAGCCTGGCCAACGCAGTGAAACTCCATCTCTACTGAAAATATAAAAATTAGTTGTGCATGGTGGTGGACACCTGTACTCCCATCTACTCAGAAGGCTGAGGCAGGACAATCTCTTGAACCTGGAAGAGGTGGAGGTTGCAGTGAGCCAAGATTGCGCCACTGCACTCCAGCCTGGGTAACAGAGCAAGACTCTGTCTCAAAAAAAAAAAAAAAAAAAGTCTCCCAGCTAACTGGGTGTATGCATACACTGCAGATCGTTTTGTTGTATAGTGACAACACACGCGACACATAATGTGACACAACAAACTGACACAGGATGTCGATTTCACCTAAGCCCAGCTAACAGGGAGTGATGAAATCTCGTGCTGTGTTGCTCTTTCCCACCCAGAACGCAAATCATCCCTGTGCCCTAAGTCTCCATGCTGTCTGTGCCTCCTGTCCCTGAGTCACTCAGTAGCCGCCTTGGTTATCAGATGGTTATCAGTACCCACCCCCTCATGTATACAGGGGGCGGGTACTATCCCCAGGTTCAGGCACCCACTGGAGACTTGGGACACATTCCCTAAGGCTAAGAGGGATGACTATTTCCTTCTTCCTTCATAAACATCAGGTGCTAATTAGAGAAATGATTTTAAGATATCTAAAAGAGTAAGACTATAAAGCAAAAATTTTAGTTGTCTAAATGCGGGGAAGTCTGTAGAGCAACACACCACGACTCTGTTCTGCAACTGCTCAGCGTATAGTGCACTCCAGGGGCAAAGAAATTACCACTCATCCAGCCCAAAGTCACAGAGCAGAATCTAAGAACCGCAGTGTTACGGTGACCATAAGATCAGCCCTGGTCTCTCACTCACCTGAGCACAAGGCCCCTCTGGATAGTAGTCTTCATTTTCTGCGTCAGGCGCTCCACATTGGACTGGAAAAGAGCATTTTGTTAATCAGACAATAAACTTCTGCTAAGCACCTACTGTGTGCCAGGTCCTGCAGGGCAGGAAGTGCCAACCACACGTGGTGGTGAGTGTGGCCAAGGAGGCTGCAAGCTCTCACAGCTTGGGTCTCGCGGAGCCTCCCCAGGCGGCGAGAGCACGTCTGCAGCAATGAATGCTGAGCACAGGGCACTGATGTGAGCAGCCCTCACAGCGGCCACTAGAAACGCCTTCCGGAATCAACAGGGTCCCTCTGAAGATGATAATTCCGTGACTGGCCTAGTGCTCATTCATGGCTCTATTGCTCCTTATTTTCATGACGATGTTCTCTCGGCGCTCTCAGAGGAAAAGAGCGACCTGTGGCCTTTCAATGGAATCTCCTATGACGGCCTGATGAACCGTGTCTGATCAGAGAATTTTGTAAACTCTCATCGACACACAGATTTCTTAAGGAACAGATTGTCTTAGAAAAGGGTAACATCCTATATCAGATCATCTTGGGAGGATTACAAGAGGGAGGTAATTCTCTAATGACTCATCCTAAGAAAATGGAGATTTTTACATCTAATCAATCTGTCACTGGGCACGGTGGCAGAATTTCACAAAGTAGGAGCCTGGGCACAGTCGCTCATGCCTGTAATCCCAGCTCTTTAGGAGGCCAAGGCGGGTAGATTGCCTGAGGTCAAGAGTTTGAGACCAGCCTGGCCAACATGGTGAAACCCCGTCTCTACTAAAAATACAAAAATTAGCCGGGCATGGTGGCAGGTGCTGTAGTCCCACCTACTTGGGAGGCTGAGGCAGGAGAATCACTTGAAGCCAGGAGGCTGAAGTTGCAGTGAGCTGAGATTGTGCCACTGCACTCCAGCCTGGGTGACAGAGCAAGCGTCCATCTCAACAACAACAACAAAAAATCATAATTTCTCTTCTGAAGCTCTTGCCAGGTTGAATGCTGGTGAAGCAGGATCTTTGGACAGATTTCTGAAATATGGTCATGAGTCACATAACAGGGGGATATGTTCTGAGAAATGCATTGCTAGGTGACTTGAGCCTTGTGCAAACATCCTACAGTGAACTCTCACAAACCCAGGAGGCAGGGCCTGCCACATATCTGTTGTTCCTGACTACAAACCTAAATGTCTGAGACTGTTGAATACTGCAGGCAATTGTGTATCTAAACATGTCTAGATGTAGAAAAGCACAGTTAAAAAAATATATATATATATGTATATAACATATGTTTTTTAATATATATAATCTTTCTATAAAAGATAAATAACAGTGCACCTGTTTGGGGCAGCTCCAATATCATCTTATGGGACCCACCGCTGACAGAAACATCATGATGAAGTGAATGACTCCACAAGTATTTAATATGACATAGTGAAGAAATTCGTGATTCACATGTCACATAATTAGTGACAACGCCAAGGCCCTTTTTACTTGATCTACTTGGCCCAGAAACAAGTAACATCCTAACCTTTTAAAAGACAATGGTGCCGGGTACAGTGGCTCACGCCTGTAATCCCAGCACTTTGGAAGGCCAAGATGGGCAGATCACGAGGTCAGGAGTTCGAGACCAGCCTGACCAACAAGGTGAAACCCCATCTCTATTAAAAATACAAAAATTATCTGGGCATGGTGGCACGTGCCTGTAATCCCAACTACTCGGGAGTCTGAGGCAGGAGGATTGTTGGAACCTGGGAATCGGAGGTTGTAGCGAGCCGGGATCATGCCACTGCATTCCAACCTGGGTTGCAGAGCAATATATAACATTATATATTTATTTATATAACTAACTAAAGACAATTGTTCAAGTTGCATTTTATCTGCCAAGGCCTGTCATCCTGCATGGAGTTTAGTAACTGAACACTGCAGGGTCCAGGCCTGGATTCTGCTGTGCCATCCAAGCAGGGGCAGACCCCGGGCTCGGTGACACTCTTCCCTAAAAGAGCCACAGATGCCAAAAAACCACGGCCGTGTGTGTGTCAGTTTAGAGGCAGACGCAGCATCAGAGGCCTCAAGATTTAAAAGAAGCTGCAGCAAGCTTCAGAGCCAGTTGCAGACGTGGGTGGTGATTGTTAGCGGAGGCGCTCAAATCGTTTGTGACAGAAGTGAGAAAACATTAACTACACAACAGACTACATCAAAAAAACAAGCTCGTGTTTCACACAAGAGACTAGAAGGTGTCCTCAACCAGGCACGTCCGCCTTCACCTGACACATGGGAGAGGCATCTGGGCAATGCGAAGGGCATCAAGCATGGCGTGTTCTGTAGTACCTGTCTCCATGCCCCCTCGAAAAGCAAACCACCCTAGATACGATGTTTCACTCCACAGCACCGAGTGGATCCAAAGGGGACGGTCCCCCTAGGCCAGCCCCCGTCACATACCTGCAGATCCCTGATGTCGAAGGGCTCTTCGAAAATGTATGCGGCATCGGCTCCGGCCGTGAGCCCCCCATGTTGGCCAGGTAGCCACGGTAGCCGCCCATGGACTTGATGAACACGCGCCGCTTGGTTCCGCTGGCGGACTGCTTGATGTGGTCGCAGGTCTGGTCACAGAGATCAGTCACTCCAGCCCAGGGCCAGGGTGCACCCACCATCCCAGAGCTCCCCGACGAGTAAGTGCAGCAAGGGCCCCCACCGCGCCTGAGCATGCGGTCCCAGCATCGCAGAGGTGAAGGGTGTACAGCAGCCGGGATGTGCCCTTGGAGTGGGTGTGAACATGCCCCCAACCCCCCCACCCCACCGTGGCAGCCACCTGGAGATGACCTCAATGACCTGTGGTGGGGGCCTGGCCATCTGCCGCTCCCTTCTCCCAGGACCCATAAGAGGAGACTGAAAAGACGACCCCACAAGCCAGCTCACTCCACGCTGCTCTCTGTCCCTGCTGAAGCAGCTTTCACCAGACACGGACACCGTTAGGTGTGAGCTGAGAAGTTAGGGGGCTCTCACCTACCAGCTTAGTCCATGGGAACAGCTGTGATCTTCTATTTTCTTCCATTAAAGCTCTCTGTGATTTTAGATCTGTGGCCATCTTCCGTTCATCAGTGAATGTTACGTTTATAGAAACTCTACTCAAAGGCAGACGGTGGTTCTTAGACCCAGGTGCCTGGGGAGTCTTTCGGATGCATAGGCATCAGGTCCCCAAGTGAAATGTCTGCCATCCGCCCTCCACGAGGACCCAAGCTCAGTGGGGAGAAAAGCAGCAGAGAAATGCATCGGCCACCTTCCCACCCACACACGAGTCCGGGCTGCAGCGCCCTCTCCTGGGACTCTGCAAAACCTCTGCCTGGGCCTCAGCTCCCATCCCGGCACCCTCCAATCTGTTCACACAGACTGGAGACCCATCTATAAAAAACATAAATCTGATCCAGTCATTCAAAACCCTTTGGCTCACTTCAAGTACACGTCAAGACTTTCTCGGGAATCCCTGGCCCCGCCTGCTTCTGATACCAGGTCCCGCTCTAGATCCAGCAACCTCAGGTCCTCCTGGGGCCTCTGGATATGCTGGCTGCTGTGTGCATTCAGGTACAGTGGTGGGCGGGAGAGCAGCCCCCAAAGGAATCCCGGTCCTAATGCCTGGAACCTGAGAACGTTCCCTCATGCGGTGATAAAGGAATCCTGAGGACTATCCAGGTGCGCCCTAAGTGCCACCACTTGCATCAGCAGATGAGGGGTGTAGAGGCCCTGGAGCAGGATGCTGCACACCTACATGGGAGGAGGCGGCACCAGGGAACAAGGCGGGCAAGGCCCGCAGCTCTGGGCACCTGAATGGGCCACGAGGGACTCTCCTGGAGCAAACACTGGCCTCAGTCCATGGCTCCTGCCTTCCAGAACTGTGTGACAGTGAGTATTATTTTCCAGCCCCAGGTGTGTGGTCAGGGTCACAGCAGCCACGGAACACACACAGGCACCTTCCTCAGCTCTGACCAGGAGGGAAATGTCATTTTCTCACGAAAATGCCGCCTGGTTTCTAATGGCAAAGTTCGTCTGTCAGGGGTTCTCGGGGCACCCCATGTCCTCTCTTCATAGAAATCACCCTGGAGTCTCTCCCTGCAGTTAGCTCGTGGTTATTTGACTTGCAGTCCTCACTAGGCTACAAATTCCATGAGGGCAGGAACTGTGGGCTGGACTTCCACCACTGCACCATCAGCAGGACCCGGCCAAGCACCCACAGCAGGCGCTCAAGAAATGCTTGTCTCTGAATGACATAAGCACAGTATTCTCCAGCCAGCCAGCCATCCTGGTCAAGGGCTGATCCTGGAGGATTCCCTAACCGGCCTCCATGGGACTCAGCCAAGAGTAAAAGCATGAAGTGGGGGTGTGGACTTGAGACTGGGGGCCACATGAGAGTCTGTGCACCAAAGTTTAACACCCACTGGGAAATTTTCACTTGAGATCTTCGGATGAAATTTTAAAACACACTTTGTTGAATAAACACAGGCTTCATTAAACCATTCCAACCTATACTTTGTTTCTTTGGCAGATTCTTTTCCTCCCAAAATAATTGGTTGATGTGTTCAAAAGTGAACACGGGCTCTAGTTAGCGGGCCACTTTGCATTGTGTAGAAGCCGAGATGGGGAGAGAAACAGGCAATGGGAAGAATTCCCATCTTTGTGCTTAGGAAGGACAGAGGACAGAAGCCCGTCAAGGGTCCAAAGAGCCCACGACTGCCTTCTTGAAGGGCCAGTGCAGAATTCTGAGGGTGTCACTGTTCCACCTGTACTGGGTTCTCTCTCTAATTGCGATCTAAGACTTAGGATGTCGTAAGGCTTTAAGACTTGCCCTTTGTCTTAGAGAATCCCGGGCATGGGAAGGAAAATGTGGGTGGGGCATCAGGACCCCCAGAGCCACAAAGCCTTATGGGTTATTTTTCCAACTGAATCTCCCCCGCAGCCCACCCTGAGGTGGGGAATTACTGTCACTCATTCAAAGAATGACATCAACCACTTAATGACAAAAGAATTCTGCAGGTAAGCAGCTCTCCCAAGAGGCTGATTTGTGCCCGAGCGTGTCTGAGTTCTAGTCCCACCAGGCTGCTGCTGTGGGTGCGTGGAACAGCGCAGCGCTGACACCTGAGCCACGCCCCCGATCGTGTGCTCCTCTGAGTGTAAACACAGTGACAGCTGGGACGGAAGAGTCCGCCTTTACTGGAGCTCAGATACAGCTTTCCTGAACTCTCTCATTACCTAGATGGCGTCTTAAACCTGAATTAGCTTCTAAAAATAGCAAGTCCCTCCGGCGGTGCCTCAGGCAATTAGTCAAAGTAGTACTGACAAGAAGAAGGCTGATCCCAAGCATGGCCCTGCCTGCCTGCAGTGTTTCAAGCCTGGACATCTAGAAACTGCTAAAGGAGAGCAAAGCCAGCGATGGCCGGACCCTAACGACATTCAGTGAACAGGAGTCAAGCGCGGGGCCCAAGGAAGTCCATGGAACGAGCCGTTGCCAACCTCTGCAAAGCCAGTAGAGCACCAGGGAACACGACAGGGAGAAGCCCAGGAGAGAGATGGCCCTCAGCTCGAGTGGGAGGCACAGGAGGCTGCAGCTGACCTCACGGCCCCTCCGCTCCCTTCCCTGCACTGGAACTCAGTTCTGAAGGAAGAACCCGGAACAGAACTGCTGTTTTCCGAGGTTCTGTGCCAAGCTGAACTAAGGAGTCTCCAACAGGGCTGGGAGTTTTCATGCAAACTCTGGAGCTGGTTTGGACGTGAACATCTAAGGTAAAGGCCAGCGGCTGCTCTCCAGGAGGCACCAGGCGGCCAAGTCACTGATGTAACCCCATGTGCCAAGGGGGCCACTGTCCCATTTGCAGATGAGGACCCTCTCTGGGTCAGCTTATCAGGGACCGGAGGGGGCCACCATGAGGGTGTCAGCACCACGCCCATGACTGGCAGAATCCACTCCTTCCAAAGCACATATTGGTGAAACTGCCTGCCCAGGAGGGCATGATCTCGGCTCTCTTCAGAACCTCTCGTCTCACCAGGAAGGCTGTGGTTCCAGGCAGTGGCCCCCAGTGGGCACGCCTCTGTCCCAGAGCTCGTACGTACCAGGCACTCAAACCCCTTCCTGCAGGCTCCCACAGCTGACCCTGCGGCCTCGCTACTCAACGCAGGCGGGAGAGGCAGTCTCCAGAGAAATGGTGCTCACCACTCCCCTAGTCTAGCAGGGATAGAAACACGACCCCAAGGACTGGATATATCCTCTCACTTTTAATCAATAAAGACAGGTTCTTCCTAAGGCAGAGAAGCTAAAAAATTTACCCTGTTCTGGCCAGTGTGACTGACATAAAGCCAAGCTAGAAAAGGGTGAGGGGGAAATCTGGCTCATTCTTAACACAGAAGAAACACACTGCTAAAATAAATGAAAGAAAGCAATGGGAGGAAATGATGTTTCTTGCATTTGAAACATCAACTTGCTTTGTTCAAGAGGTTTAAGACACACGTAAGCCATGCTCCACACACACGGCCGGCCGTTTCTGAAGTCAGTGTTTCTGGAACAAAACCCTTGGCCTGCCCAGTGAACATTCACACTGAGCACACTGTCGCGAGGCTGCTTGGCCAGCCAGCAGGGGGCAGGAGAGAGCCGCAGGTGCCATGTGGGGTCCCTGCAAACTGGCCTCACTCCCTCAGTCAAGGGCCTTGCCTCTTGCCAATCCAGGGGCTTCCTCCAAGGGGAAGCGGCCTCTTCAGCTGCCACCGCACTGACTTCAGAAGGCTTAGCCAATGGGACAATAGATTCAACAGAGTTCCATGTTGTTAAGGGAAACTTCTGTTACCAGGCAACCTTAGTATCATATTCAATGTAAAATAACCAACAAGATCGTTTCCAAACAAACATGCTAGTAGTGCCTTATCCTTCAATGCTGCTTAAACACGGAGAAGAATGAGGAAAAAAGAGCATGGCACTTACTTCTTAAAAAATAACACCTCTTCCAGGTTCCTTTTACCCATATCATAAAGACTTACAACTGGATTCCCTACAGGAAGGTGGAGTGGGGGTGGATCCCCACGCTGACCCAGCCTCCCCCCAGGTCAGTCACCCGCCCCTCACCGCGGGGTTCACAGCTCTCCAGACACTGTCACCTCAACAAAGAAAGGTGGCATCTCTGAGATCTCTTCACAGGGAGCACCCAAACGGGAGCTAGAGAGACAGACACACCCACAACTGCTGTAAAATCCAGAAACGCAATACATATTTAAGGACTTCATTATTAGTTATTTAAAACTTGAAGAACAAAGTGAGCCTGCTTTTAACCTCTCTGCCACAATAACATCGTGTACGTCTGTCTTTTACCGTTTGTTCCTTCTCCAGCTGCTGCCGCCTGGCTGGCCGCCTGCAGAAGAGCCGCCTCCGGTACTCCTGCGAGGCCCTCGGTAAAAGCGTGAGCACCACGATCACATCTCAGGACGCTGCACACTTTAGGGTCGCCCACAGACCGCCATTGCCAATGCCTGGAAGGCACTGAACGGGCCCTCCTGCTCTTTGTAAATGTCACCTCTCGTAAGCTATGTTGTGTTGAAAATTTTTAACTGCAGTCCACACATACTTCTTTGTTTCTGTCTTGTTTTTATCCTAGAGGCATATTATTATGGAAAATTAAGTTTGCAAGTGTGAAGGGTTTTCTGAAAATCGACTTCTAATCCTGGAAGGACCAAAAAAAAAAAACTGCCAGATGTGGTGCTCACGCCTGTAATGTCAGCAGTTTGGGAGGCCGAGGCAGGCAGATCGCTTGAGCCCAGGAGTTTGAGACCAGCCTGGAAAACATGGCAAAACCCTGTCTCTACTAAAATTACAAAAAAAAAAAAAAAAAAAAAAGGATTAGCTGGGCGTGGTGACATGTGTCTATTCCCAGCTACTCAGGAAGCTGAGATGGGAGGATCACCTGAGCCCAGGAGGTAAAGGCTGTAGTCAGCCAAGGTTTGCGTCACTACACTCCAGTTTGGGCGACAGAGTGAGACCACTTCTCAAAAAAAAGCAAAAACTGTATAAATCAGTACAGAAGGGAACTGGCTGGGCACGGTGGTGCACGCCTGTAATCTCAGCATTTTGGGAGGTCGAGGTGGGCAGATCACAGCTGAGGTCAGGAGTTTGAGACCAACCTGGCCAATATGGCAAAACCCCATCTCTAATAAAAACACAAAAATTAGCCGGGCATGGTAGTGGGTGCCTGTAATCTTAGCTACTCAGGAGGCTGAGACAGGAGAATCACTTCAACCCTGGAAGCAGAAGTTGCAGTGGGCCGAGATTGCACCACTGCATGCCAGCCTGGGCAACAAGAGCAAGAGTCTACTTCCAAAAATAAAAATAAAATAAAAATAAAATAAAAATACAAAAAAGAGAGCTAATGCTTTTCATTTAAGGGAAGGGAGAAGAACATTCAGTATTTACACATCTCACGCACACATCTGCAGTGGTGCCCTGAAGTATTCAAAGATACACATTCCTACAAACATAGCTCAAAACCACTCACCAAGTTACATGCTAAAAGCACATGCATTGGAAGAATGCTACATTATATTTTTTAAGCATCTGTATCCAATATTTTAGCATACTGTCAATTTTCTCTTCAGGTGCTGTATGCCTAAATTATTACATCTTTAGTCATTCATTTTAGAATTTATGACTTGCTTTAGACAAAAGAAATATATTTGAACATAAGCTACTAACTTAATGACTTAGGGGAAAAATTACTAAATTAACTTAGAAGTTAAACTTTGCAAACTGAATTTGTTGGACCTCATGTAAGCTAGATCATCAGTTTTTTAAATTGTTGTGTGTTTCCCTTGAGGATGGAAGTCTCTTTTCTCTCATGCACTGTGCACACCACTGCAGCCCGCGTCTCTCGTCCACTGCACCACAGTGCGACCTGCAATTCACACTGTACCACGCCTTCCACACTTTACCTGAAAGTCACTAAGTATAACCAAGGAGGAAATGAAAAGCAGATAAATGACCTCCACCCCCAAATCTAGCATACAAATGTTAAACATTCATCCAAGTAAAACCAAAAACCCCTGTTAGCTCACGATTGTAACTGGTAGAGTTATGTGCATGGCAATTGAAAGTCTCAAGAAAAAGTTTATACAAAAAGACATCTGCAAACATCGACAGTGCAGAGAGGACTTCACTCTGCATCCAGCCTGTCCTGGAAGCCACGGCCAAATGCCAGGTTGTATAGATCCGAAAAGCAGAAAAAAAAACACAAGTGTTGAAATGTGTACAGTCTTAGCAATGTACAACTTCGATGTAGGATGTGCAGAAACCTTGAATTTCCAATCAGAAAACAGGAACATGAGCAAGTTCCCCAGCAGCGCCCACCTTCTGCCTACGCCACGTTTAACAGGAATGCTGGCCACCTCCGGGGGGAGAGGCTTCCTGGTCACATTCGCTCTGGCAGCCGCACAGCTGGCCCTGCCACAAACACCTGTCTAATACTGAAGAACCACCCGCTCCCTGGGCTTTGCTCACTCTAGCCGAGAGAGCGTATTTACAGAGTATATTATCAACTGAGTCCTCGTTCAATGCGTCAAGGTTGTTGAAGGTAGGGCAACCCCATTCCTGGCCCAATTAAGTGAACTGAGCAGAGCAAATGGCCCCAGTTGGATGGCACTCAGTCACGACAGCAGCGGCCACTATTCACAGGGCACTGGCTTCGTGCCTGGAACAGTTCCAAGCATCTTCTTTCTGTCCGAGGAATGTGCACTGCAACCCTGTGGGGCTATTTGCAACGTCCACCAGAGTTCTGAGGCAGCCAAGTCCAGGCTGTCTGTGGGCCTCCCCGTGTGGCCGTTCACATCCCCTGCAGACCAGACCTCACTGCAGGGACCGCAGGGACCGCAGGGACCGTGGGTTCCAGGGCTGCCTTGAGGCACATGCCCCCTTCGCCACCTCTTCCTGGCCCCTGACACCAACCCTTACCACTGCTGCCAACACTTTATTTTCTCATGGCTCCTGAGGGGCCTGTTCTTTCTGCCCTTCCCTGCTCTTGGCTTGGAGGATGCCCACATCTACGCCAACGCTCACCTATCCCTACTCCCGCGTCCGGCTTGGAGGACGCCCACATCAATGCCAACGCTCACCTATCCCTACTCCCGCGTCCGGCTTGGAGGGTGCCCACATCAACGCCAACACTCACGTAATCACCACCCCTTCCATGGGACTTCATGCCTAGGAGTCTCAGTATCAGAAAGTCAGATTCCTGTGCTTGTTGGAGAATTTCTTCCCATCATGGAAGTGAAGGAGATACAATTCTAGGTGCCTGCAATAACCTCATTTCCACAGCTAAGCAACTTCAGTAGTAGTACAAAACAAAAAAGTTTTTTTTTTTTAACTTATTTTATACAAGCTAAATATAATTTAATTTTTACATCCACGTTCTCATCAGCTCCCACCTGGTGAGCAGGCGAATAGTAATTTTCAAAGAAACAAATTGTTCTATAATTTCAACACTTAGCATTATCACTATTAAGCAAGAATTATCCCAAAAATACACGATCGTGTTCTCACATTCAAAAATTGATTGTCACACAGTGAAATAGCACTTACTGCAAAGGAATGTTTCTTTTCAGGTTTCTGTTCTGGGGAAAAAAAAAAAGATTTCTGGCAAAGAGATAAACATTAATTATGTAACTATCCAAAATGCGTCCGAGAAAAAATAATGTCATCCAATTAGTTCTTTAAAGTGTTACAAATGCAGCTCAGTTTTAATAGTAATTCATCCATAATTATCAAAAGAATCTTTAAAAATCTTAATACTGAAAGAATAACCATAAATGGATACAAAACACAAAGCAGAAGAGTTAACATTTGGGGTAGGTTTTGGCCCATATTTTTAACATATGCATAGTTACTTACTTAGCTGAAGTATATCCCTCTCCTCCTAGGCTCTTCAAGCCTGATTTTCAAACATAGACTGGCTTTTGGTTCATGAAGGCAGCTTTAGAAGATGTCAGGATCGGGCCGGGCGCAGTGGCTCAAGCCTGCAATCTCAGAATTTTAGGAGGCCAAGGTGGGCCGATCACTTGAGGTAAGGAGTTCGAGACCAGCCTGGCCAATATGGCAAAATCCTGCCTATATTAAACATTTTTGTAATTAACCAAGCGTGGTGGCACACACCTATAATCCCAGCTACTCAGGAGGCTGAGGCAGAGAGAACTGCTTGAACCTAGGAAGCGGAGGTTGCAGTGAGCCAAGATGGCACCACTGCACTGCAGCCTGGGCGACAAAGTGAGACTGTCTCAAACAAGATCTTAGCCCTTAGAAAAGGCTGTGAGCATCCCTGGCCCCAGCCAACCCAAGCAATCACATGGTAATGGTTATCATCTGATTTTGACACAATAAAGTTCTATTATCCTCTCTAAACACAATGGTAAACTGTTGCCATCAGCCCACAGAAACTCCCAGCACCCAGTAACACTGGACTAACAAGATTAATGGGCCACATACGCAGGGTTCAGCTGCAGAAAGTGATGGCACCAAGAATGGTGTGTGCTCAAACCAGTCCCCACCCAACCAAGCCCCTTCTCCTTTTCCCCACTGGATTCATCAAATCAAATCTCGCTGTCCTTGGCAAACATACCATTAATTTATTTGCTGCCCAGAACAAAAGCACACTTCCAGTTAACATGACACCCCCGCTATGATAGAACAGCCTTAATTCAGATATGACATGGAGGAACAGAGGGAGGAGGGGTCGAGGGCCGTTCTGGAATCCACAGCTGTTTTCTGGGGAAGGCCTCTGTCCCACCCGAGCCTGACACTCGTGCCACACTGTCCCCCGTGGTGTCTGAAAGCTCCATGAAGACAGGGTCACTCTGAGCCCTTCACACCCACAATGCCAAAGAGGAGCAGGTGTTCAGGAAAAGTCTCCTGCTAGTGCTGAAGACAAGAATAATTCCTCGTGGTGCCCGAATGTCAGGAGAAAACAAGGTACCATGTGGACGCCTTCCAGGTGAATTTTGGAATGACTCTACCGAATGCCACTCATCCTTTTTCAGAACAAAACCAATACCAGAAAACATGTGTCGCCAGCAGAGAGATGGTCCCTTTGACGGCTCACAAACACACCTACGTTACACTGAATTTGTCTCAAAAGCCACCCTCTCTGTGCTAATGTAAAAAGTCTCCTTTATTAACCAGTAGCCTTTCCCATCTGGTGCTTTTTAACAAGCAAGACAGTCCTGTAACACTCAGGCAGTCTAAAACGTCAAATGGAAGCCTAGAATCCTCTTCCATGCATCTTCACTGCAAAGTATTTTGACTTGAGCCAAATCGTGCTATTCCTACACCTCGATAGGCAACTCAGAGCTTCCTATTAAGGAGATGCAGCATGATTTCTGCTAGGCACAGAAACTGGTGGGGTGGGCATGGGGTTGAGGGAACATTATATAGAAAGCACACCCCGATAATCATCTGCATGAGAG
Organism: Chlorocebus sabaeus; assembly: GCF_047675955.1. NCBI lineage: Eukaryota > Metazoa > Chordata > Mammalia > Primates > Cercopithecidae > Chlorocebus > Chlorocebus sabaeus. Next base: position 51,574 of record NW_027328010.1, read on the forward strand.
CCACACTGGCCAGCAAGCCCCGGTCGGCTCAGTCCCTGCACAGTCACAGGTGTGAGGCCTACACAGGGCAGACACCTGGCACTGCTGAACCCCCAAGGTCGTGGCCTCTGCCCCTTCTCTGCTGCCCATCAGTTCCAAGCTTCTGGCAACAACGCCCGCTGCCCCCACTGCCTGATCGACTCTTCGTGAAGAGCAAATGTTGCCAGGATAGCTTATGAGTACATGTGCCAGGAAAGCAGCTCCGACTGACATTGAAACCCCGTTCTCGCACCCCTGGCAGCTCCCTTGTCCCCGATGTGGACATGCTTACAGGCTCTGTCTCGCAGAGAGCCGAATGCAGACTCAATGTTGAGTCAGAAATACACAGAGATTGATGGTTAGGAAGTGCCTGCCTGTCCCCCAAAACACAGGTTGAAATCCTCACCCTCAATGCGATGCTGTCAGGTGGTCTTTGGGAGGTGATGAGTTCCCAAGGCTGGAGCCCCATGAATGGGGTTTGTGCCTCAGAAAGGAGCCCAGCAAATCCGTCACCCTCCCACTGTGTCTGGGTCAGAGAGAAGGTGTGCATGAACCAGGAAGTGGCCCGCACCAGAACCCACCTGTGTGGCACCCTGATCCCGCCTTCCAGCCTCTAGAACTGTGAGAAATTCCTGTTGTTCATAAGCCACTCAGTCAATGGTGTTTCGTTACAGCAGCCTGAGCTGCCTGAGATGACAATGCTTCACCGTTCTACGGAGACGGCTACTCCCCTCTCCCAGAAAGAGGGGTTTAATTAAAATCCCTGTCTCTCCTCGCCGCCACCACAGATCTCATTCCCCCACCCAGTAAGCCAGCAGTCGCTAGGATTAAAGGAAAAGGAGGATCGTTTTAGACCAGCCCCTCCATGTCGGTCTGAAGCCTTTGACTTTGCCCACTTGCACGCTGGCCGTGTCACCAGGTTCCCCATGCCAGCTCTGCAACTGCACCGGGTCCCAGGCTCTGCACAGACTTCTCCAGTTGCCCATCCAGCACACCCATTTCCCCTTCTCCTTTGCAGATTGTCCTTCAATATCCAACCACCCTCTCTGCAACCCAAGGCCTTTTGATCCAGCCGTGCACTGGAGTCCTTGGCTCAGGTAACCCAGGCCCAAGCCGTTGGCACCTACGATCTACTGGTTGTGGGGTCTGCACAGCCACTAGCTGCCCCAGCCACACCAGGGCCTGGGAGGGGAGGCAGAGGAAGCTCTGAAGTTGCCAATAGTCACGCGGGGACAGGGGTCCTTGGGATGAGGAGGATGTCATGGAAAGAAATTCAGAGAAAGAGCCCGAGGGCTGGACGGGTCATGCCCGAAGCCTGCACTGCTGAATTTTCCAGGTTTCTGAACTCAATCGCTGACCCACATAGCACACGTTTCCTGAGTGCTGACCCTGTGTGGCATTGGATACGGCAATAAAGCAGGACCCCCACCTCCCCCCGTCCCCCACATACATGGGGCCTCCGTCCTGGCAGGAAGTCAGGCCTGGGCACCCAGCTGGCACAGCGAGCCTGGGAATGGGGCCATTTCAGATGGACAATGGGTGCAGCCTTGCCACAGCCCAGCAGTCACCTGCACTGCCACAGCCAGGCTGAGTCTGGATCAACCGCACAGAAACCTGACCCTCTCAAGGGCACGCCTGCGCTCATTAGGGAGAGACACTGTGTCCTGCTTATCTCCAACACTATCTCTGCATGTCTAGTTACAAACGGATGACACAGTCTCGGAAGCACATATCCCAGGCCTCCCCCTGCTCCTCTCCTTGGTGCCATTGACGGGAAGGGGCCGGCATGGCCGTGAGGTCGCATACCCACAGCCACCCTGCCGCTGAGAGGTGGGCCTTTGATGGTTACTTCTGCCAAAGAACCCGCTCCATCTTGGAGCACGTCATGGCGGGCGGGAAGCTCCGTCCGGAGAAACAGCGATGCTTCTCCCCAGGGCCAACGGAGGGCACCCCCCACCCTGCATTCAGCAGCTTACTTACATTCTGGAAAACATCTGAATGAATGGGGAACACTAAAATGAAAAGAAAATTTAGAAGGCTGTGTGAAGTCTCAGCGAGTCCAAAGGTTTCTGAACCAAGACTGCTGGGGTCGACGAGCTTACAGGGAAAGTTTCCACACGGGCCTTCAACAGGCAACACTCAGCAGAGAGCGCCACGCTCTGGGCAGAACCTCAGACACCACAAAGTCACATCAGAGCCAACAGCAACTGAAATACAGCTCTAACCCTAACCCTTCCACAAGTTTAAATTCAGCTGAGGAAACCACATGAGACTCCTAAAAATAGGAAACAGTATCTGAGTTCTTAAAAAAAAAAAAAAAAAAAAAAAGGCCTAGACAAACACGCACACCCCTGTAATGCAGAGTCAAACTTTCAAAACCACACATTCACATGCAGTGAAACTGTCGGCAACTATAGTAAGGCCAGAAGATCCCTTTTCCATTTAGCTCTTTTTAAACAAGGCATATGAGGGGCAATCAGCTTTTCCAATAGTAAGAGATGGCATTTTCCAGACTAATCCAACTTCACCTAGAATTTAAAACCACGGAATTCACATGTGCTAAAGGAATAAGGATATAAAATCGTGCTTTTCGGATATGCTACAATGTAAGTTTTAAAAGGCATATCATCAAATGCACTTAAATTTCAAACTCCTGCAGTTGCCCAAAACCCAAGCGTAAAAATGCGTGCTTATGGTCACGAAACGGAGTCAAGCACAGCAAGGAAACTAAAGCAGGAGTTACCCTCCCAGGCTGGCGCCCTGCTCAGAGGTATGTAACAGTCTAATAACTGAGTCCAAGGGTGGAAGGAAACCACTGACCAGCACTTCACATGCTGGGAAGCAGGCAGGGCCGTGTGGGCACCCAGCTTTGATTTGCTGTTTCAGATCCGCATCACCCGCTCTCCTGCTGGAGGCAGCACCTTGGACTCCTGCAAAGGCCGGCGTTCAGATGCTGTCGGACCCTGATGGAGAGGGGCGGATTCCAAACCCACCAATAAAAAAAAGAATAAAAATGAAACCTCTAAAACCAATGCCTTATTTTAGGGCTTTCTAAGATCTTCAGTCCAAAAAAAGTAGTAGCTTACATTTTAGAGTGTCTGAAGAAACATTTTTTTAGCCCATTTTTAAACTAATTATAGTTACTATTTATTAAAAGCCTGGCCAGCAATCTGACCAACACGCTTTTTCACATGACCCTCGCAGGGTAACAGTGCCAGGCTTCCTCAGAAGCAGTGTTGCTATTACTGGCTCACCTGGTGCATGTGCCACTGACCCACCAGAGGCTCCACCAAACCCTGAAGCATTACAGTTGCCTTTCTGCTCACGTAGCACGTCACAAACAAACAGCACCGACACGCCGCACACTGATAGTTTGACAGTTCACTTAGACTTTGACGCTTACACATTCAGATAGCAAAACATGCCGGTGCTGAGGAGACAGGTGTCAGCACCTTCTCCTGCCCTCTCCTGAGGCGAGGGCCCATAGACCCTGGCACACAGAAGCCCAGGCTTTCTTCATAGCAACCCCTGGCCGAGATTTCTTGAGTCTCTGGCATGGAGGCTGTGTTTTCAAAGACAACGGCAGCACCTCAGAGGGTCCCAGTGGGGTGCAGCTGTGGCCATGGGCACCACACAGAGCAGCGTCTGTGGCTGCTGTGATGCCAGAGACATTTCATCCACAGCACGTACTGCCTCCTAACCAAGGCTTGGACAACAGAAATCCCATTCCATAAACCATCAATGGCTGAGGAAGCCATCTCAGAACTGACGTTCCAGTGGCTCAAATCTTTTGAGATGCACTGACTTATTCAGAAAGGGATAACAATTCTTTGTAATTGGAAAGAAGCTAAATGTTAAGACTCACTTGGTTGCACAGAGCCCAAATCAGCATCATCTGAGAATCTGGAATTCCATGTATCCAGGGCCCCATCTCAGAGCCGCCAAATCAAACCCAACTCTCGTGGAAGGAGGACAGGCACCATTTGGGGGGGGGGGTTGTTTTGTTCTGTTTTTTGAGACAGCGTATCACTCTGTTGCCCAGATTGGAGTACAGTGGCACGATTTGAGCTCACTGCAACCTCCACCTCCCAGATTCAAGCAGTTCTCCTGCCTCAGCCTCCTGAATAGCTAGGATTACAGGTGCACACCACCATACCCAGCTAATTTTTATGTTTTTAGTAGAGATGGGGTTTCACCATGTTGGTTAGGCTGGTCTCGAACTCCTGGGTCTTGTGATCTACCCTACTCGGCCTCCCAAAGACAGGCACCTGTTTTAACAGTCACTCCTGCTCCCAGCCACAACACGACTGAAAGTCGGCAGATAATTAACTGAGCTGTTGATTCTCTGAATCAGAAAAGACTTCCTAAATCTGAATACTTCTGCCAAACATACATTCTCTCCTCTGCTTACAAGCCGTGAGCATGATATAGAGAAGTTTTGTTTTGTTTTTCTGTGACAGTCTTGCTGTCATCCAGGCTGGAATGCAGTGGTATGATCTCTCCTCACTGCAACCTCCACCTCTCAGGTTCAAGGGATTCCTCCTGCCTCAGCCTTCAGAGTAGCTGGGACTACAGGTGGGCACCAGTTCACCCCGCTAATTTTTAGTTGAGACAGGGTCTTACCACATTGGCCAACTGGTCCCCAACTCCTGACCTCAGGTGATCCGTCCACCCCGGCCTCCCAAAGCGCTGGGGTTACAGGCATGAGCCACCATGCCTGGCTGAGAAGTTTTGACAGAGACTGAGGGGAGGCTCCTGTCTCATCCTGTGACTTCCACGTCCCACCCAGCTTCCCACACCAACTACGATACTCGAAGCTTCACAGTAAGGGGGCAGCTGCATCCCTGCAGTTCTCTGCACTAACGCCACAGCTGCTTGAGCTGCCACAGCCCTGGAGCTGCCACTCAGCCTTATGGTGTTGGCACAAGCACAGCAGAAACTACCGAGCCCCTAAGAGGGAGGAGTGGGGGCCCAGGGGGGTGAACCAGGAGGGAGGAGTGGGGGCCCAGGGGAGTGAACCAGGGGTGAGGAGGGAGGAGTGCGGTCCAGGGGAGTGAACCGGAGGGAGGAGGGAGCAGTGCGGTCCAGGGAGTGAACCAGGAGGGAGGAATGTGGTCCGGGGGATGAAAAAGGAGGGAGGAGTGCAGTCCAGGGGAGGAGGGAGGAGGGAGGAGTGAGGCCCAGGAGAGTGAACCAGTGAGGGAGGACTGTGGTCCAGGGGAGTGAACAAGGGGGCTCTAGGGGTAGCAAGTTCACACACCTCAAATACCTCCCAGATCCATCCCCGCGCAGGGAGGGAACGGAAGCCACGCAGCACCTGCAGCGCTTTTTCCTCGCAAATGAGGAGTGAGGATACCGACTCATGCATGAAATCAGAGCTAAAGTTCTACTGTGGTGGGGAGATGCTGTTCAACAAGTTTCATAGACACAAATGGGAGCAAAAAGAAACCAATCATACAAGATCAGTGGATGGAAAGGGATCAGAAATTTAAGCCTGTAACAAGCTTTCAGAAAGAAACTTCACTTGATCTGCAAGATGGTTGTGGCTCTGCCTGATCATTTCTGAAAATGTCTAACCCGCGATGTGCCATCTCAGAGCCGTTCAAGAGGAGTAATAAAATCAAAACACCAAGGCACGCTCCATATTTTAGATGGCCTGCAACAGTACGGAAATGAACAGCGGTGCCAGAGCTTTCAAGTTTGTTTGAAGTAAATTCCAGCATGAGGGCACCATCTTCCTAGCTGTAGCAATGAGGTGGGCTCCTCTCACCGCATGGGAGAACAGTTTTCAGGTAAGGTGCTGCCAAGGGTCTGCAAACCGTGATCCCCGAACCAGCCTTGGCCAGAGAACCAGAAGTGATTTTTACACTTTGAAGTTTTAACAAAAGAAAAATATGCAGAGACTTCTGTGGCCCACAAAGCATAACACGTTGCCTACCCTGCCCTTTACAGGAGCTTCTAAGCTGTGTTGTCAGTTACAAAGTGTTTCTATAAAATAATGTCACTGAAGCTCAAGCATGCCAGGAAAAGTCACACTTGTGAACAACCCTCAATGGAGATGCACCATCCTGTGTTTCAGATTTTAGTTTTGTAAAAGCCAAAATAAAGGAGGTAATTCAGCTAAGTATTATAGTAACACAATTTGAGATACATAATGATGTATGACAACAGAATAATTGGCATTCCTGTGAGACAATAAACTAGCTCAAAGTCAAACACAAAGTAACAAACCAAAGCGTATTTTGGCCTCTCAAAGTGATCAGTGAAATTGGGAATAACATTCAGTTAAAATGATACTTCAAAAAAAAAAAAAAAGCAAAAATGAAATAAATACCACTACACCATCACTCCTTAAATTTATTTAACTACTGCTGCAAAATAAAGTGGAAAGACTTCTTACTGCAGGGTAATAACCGGCCATTGTCACGATGACATAGACCACTGTGCCAGCTCAGGCCCTCCTGCCCACAAAGGCAGGGGGATGAGGAGAAACGATAGCCAGAAAGAAAGGGACAGGGCAACCTTGGCCTACTCAGCAATTGTAACCTCCCGCCTTTCTTCTGGACTTAAAATTTTAGAGCCATCTGGGTTTATCTTCCTATGTCCATAAATCAGCAAGTTCTCGAAGCCAGAAAGCTACAATGCTTCTGGCAGCCAACTCCTCTCGGCCTTCCCCAATGTTTTAGGGTCCCATCAGCTCAACCCTGGATAGTATCAATGGCCTCAGAGCTCCAGCCAACCTTGCACTCCACAGACAGATGTATGCCAAGAGCTACTCGAGGCTGCCACTGCCATGACCAAAGGTTTTCAGAGGCAGTCACAAGCACTGCCCAAATCTATGTGGCTTCACCAGGCACAAAGCAGCTCCAGCATTCCATCCAGCCTGCCACTGCACCATAGCTGTGAGTCTACGATGTGTCAGGAAGGGAAGGAAGTCACCATGTAGATCATCTTATTTAAGCTTCAGTGTCACAAGGTAGATTTTGTTGTGCCCATTTTATGGATCAGGAAACAGTTTTAAAGAGGCCAAGCACAGGGCCCTTCTGACACAGAAGCAAGCCCCGCAGAGGCCTGGGCATGACCCCCGCCCCACGCTCCCTGGCTCCTGAAGTCTACTCCTCCCCCATGGGAGCCTGATCCTGGGTCTGCCTGAATTGCTGCCATTCCTATGATGCAACCCACATCTGTCCACCTCCTCCTTTATCTGTTTCCCACAGCCCCAGAGACATGTACTCTTCCATCCAGCCAGTCAGACGTCACACTTCAGCACCCGCACCTGACACCACTTCAGCCAAAAGCTTTTCTTAAACTTCCCCCAACACCTGCTGGTCACACAGGTCTGCACCTATCACCTTTCTCACACGAATTCTCACGTATTCCTGTGTAGCACCATCCAAATGATCATAGTCTGTTGAGAGGGGTAAGCTCTGTAGATAAGTCCACATCCTACTTTGCTCTCAAGCACACAGTGTTGCATGAGACAACCGATTAACAGCAAATTCATTTCAACACATTTCCATTTGAAGAAATGTAGAGCATAGAACTCTGGTCATAATTAAAAACGTGTTTCATTCGTCATTAAAATTCCATGTACTGCTGCAACAGCAACATCCCCTCCTTGCCAGGCTCTGCTCAACGGACATCATTCTCACAGCGCACGGACTCCCATCAGAGCCCTGGCAGCAAGAGCCCCACAGGCTTCCCAGTGCCTTGGGCTGCGGCTTCCACGCTGGGCTGACACTGGCCTAACAACATGACAGCCACACGACAGGAGTAGTCCCCCAACAAATACAGAATCAGAAGCTGGCCGACTGCTCTGTAGAATGGAGACATGTTAATAATCCTTGACATCTGCATTGAAAGGCTGCTCAGCTAAACTGGGAAAAAGCCACAAAATAGAAAGAACCCATGGGGAGGAGCACTTCTCTCTCCAACCTGACAGCAAACGGTGGCTGTGCAGACGACCTCTTCGGGATAACCGTCGACTGTATCTCAGGTCAGCAACAGCTCTGCTAAGGGCCAAAAAATCAGCTCCCCCCCGGCCCTCACTTCCTAAGGGTTAGCCCTCCCAGGCCGCCTTTCCTGGAAGATCAGCTTTGACACACCCACGAGGGTCAGGAACTGGCTCTGGGGCTCATTTCCCAGGCTCCTGCCCACCGCCCTCTCTCTTCCTCCTCCCTCCATCTCCCCTTTCACTTCCCTTCTCGCCTTTCCTCCCCCTCCCTCATTTCCTTTCAGCCATCACCTTTCTTCACTGCACCTCCCCATCCAATTCAGCTGACACATTCTCAGGTCAGTAGAGGGTTTTTTTCCACTCTGTTTTTATTGTAATGATCTTTCTTAATGAACAGAAACCTGTTTTGGACCATGTGGATGCCACCTCATGATCAACTGCTGCCCCGCGGCTCCATGCCCACTCAGTGTCCTCACGGCGCAGGTGCCCAGCAGTATGGCTGTGACCAGGGGTAGCAACATGGGACATGGGAGAGGTATCCCAGCCAAGAGGCCCTGCAAAGCCTCCCCAGCAAACCGGAGCAAGGCCCAGGGTGGTAGGGAGAGCGCCGTGCTCATGATTTAGGCAGTTCAGCTTCCACAAACTGTTCATCAACTGCAAATTACTTTGTTTCCATGGTTACAAAAGAACCATAAGCATTCTGAAATATGTTCTTTGTTTCATGTTTGCAAAATCTAAGCAACATTATAATAAAAATCACTGAATTCTGCCCGAGGCTCTAGGGTGTTTTCCTCTCTGAAAGAAGCCCCTTCTGGGACTCTAGGGGTGTTTTCCTCTCTGAAAGGAGCCCCATCTGGGACTTGGGATTGAGTGACAGCCTTCAATCACGGTTATCCTGGTGGTAACAGGGAAATCCTCAGCCTGCCAGGATCTGGGGCCCTCAACAGCCTCACGGCTCTACATGCCAGTGTTCTAAGGATCACACATGTGCAGATAGCGAAGCTTGCTACACACATGCCAGGTGCTAACAAGCCCCAAACGTCTCACTCATACTTGCTAACCACATCTCTTCTCTCAGCCTCCACGGCGTTTCACACTCTGCCTTTACATAGAGATGAACCATGCATCCTGAGCGCCACAAAATGTACTTAGAGGTTTTCTTTTAAAGTTATTTTTCAAGATTTCTAAGTTGCAATACTTAAAAGCTTCTGGAAAAAGAAAGGAGAGAGGTATCTGGAAGATTTATACTAAATGATTTTAATGTCTTTTTGATAAAGTTAAATAAGGTCAGCCTTGAAGTAATGGGTTCCACTACTATGAGGCTGTGAATGAAATCCATCACACCACGAGACAATTGAATAAACAGCAAGGCTGCACACATAGGACGCAGGGAGTGAGCCAGCCTGACTAGTTGTCAGGTTCTGGGTCAGTTCTACGCAGTTCTTCCCTGGTCCCAGTGGAGATGAAAACCTGCCCTTTAGAAGCCTTCAATCCCCCAAATTTCAAAATCTAAACCTCTCCAACTGAGGCCTGAGTCCAAAAATCCACTGACATCATAGCATGCATTACGCCAGCTGTCCCAGATGCTATTTGGCATCAACGATGGATATCCTGGAAGACAATTTTTCAGAGAGGTGGTTTTGAAATAAAACTGTTCGACCTCAGGTCAGGCATTGGATTCTCATGAAGAGCACTTCCAGGATCCCTCACAGGCAGTTTACAATAGGGTCTCAGGGACTAAGAGAACACGCCGCTAATGAGAGGATCCCAGAGACTAGGAGAACACACGCGGCTTATGACGGGTCCCAGCGGCAAGAAGAACACGAGACTAAAGAGAGGGTCCCAAGAGCCTAGGAGAACACTCGGCTTACGAGAAGGTCCCAGCGCCTAGGAGAATCTAAATGCTGCCGCTGATCCAAGAGGAGGCAGAGCTCAGGCGGTCATGCTCACTTCGCCCGCCACTCACCTCCGGCTATGACCCCGGTCCCTAACAGACCATGGACCAGCACCAGTCTGCAGTCCAGGACTAAGCCCTACTGGCCAGCACACACACACCAGCCCAGGTGGAGACACTACTCGTGACCCTGGCTGGGCAGGAAGGAAGCCTGAGGGCCATTTCCTGACCAGGATGCCACACCCCCGACCCAAATACAGAGGTTCCCCATAAAAACCCACTGTACACTCACCAGAAAACAGAGCCACACCTGGGCAACACAACAAGACCCCCCCATCCCTGCAACAAAGAAAAGAAAAATTAGCCAGGCATGCTGGTGCGCGCCCCAGGTCCCAGCTGCTCGGGTGACTGAGCGGGGAGGATCGCCTGAGCCAGGGATCACGCCACCGCATGCCAGCCTGGGTGACAGAGCAAGACCCTGTCTCGGAAAATATAAATAAACTAAAAACCAACAGAAACTGGGTGCATGTAGGGTGGAAGAAACGCCGCAGGAGACTAGCGAACGGCACCACAGGGTTTCTATCAGGAAGAACAGCACGTCTCCCAACCAAGTGCTCCCGCCCTCATGAGACCCTGTGCTTGGGAAGCACCAGCGAGGCCACGTGGCTGGCCTCTTCCTGCTTTAAATCAAGTGGAACCAGACGCTGTGATGACACACAGGGACTATGACAAACCCTGGAGGTTCTAACTGAGAAAACAATGACATGTGTGAGTTCCTATGACAACGTCTCAAAACAATGGAAGGAGGGTACCGTTTGCAGATAAGACAACTTCTGAAGTCTATTCAAGTGTTACCTCTTGGGAAAATAGGGAAGACTCATTTTCTCCATAGACAGCGCACACACAGCACTTTGCCACACATAATACAAGGCGGTTTATGGCAGTGGCCGCATATTTTCACGTGTATCACCTTTTGGGCATCTTCTAGGTTTGCTAGAGCCGGCGGCTACTTTTATTCCCCACAAAACACACAGAAATGCATGAGCATTATCTCCTCTCATGGAGCATCTACACTAATAGGAAGAAGAATGTCGTGCTCCAAGTGTACCTGCAAACACGGTTTTCTTCTGAAAACCCAAGTGCATGCAAAGCAAACACGGCATATCACTAAAGCGCACAGGAGAGCAGAGCACCTCTGAGTAGAAAGCATGTAAAGGATAGCTAGTTGGGAACATTATTTTAAAACGTTTCTATGGATATGAGTTATCCCAGGGAGCCCGTTTGGTACCTGCATTCAAAGGCAATTCATTATTCGACATCCAACCTTTAACAGAAGGTTCACAGTAAGATCCCCGGAAACGGCATTCCCCTGGTGACTTTTCAATGCTCAGATTTCAGTATCGATACAGCTTGGTAAGCAGTCAGGAGAGGGGCGGCTCAGAGGCTGAAAGCACACAGGTCAGGGCCCTCCTGTGTCCGACAGCCTCACCTGGGCCTCGCTTTCTGCACTGCCCAGGGCTGCTCATGAGATTGTGCCGAAACGGATCTGTGCACGCCAAACAGCTCTCAGCAGGGGCTCAACAGCCAGAAGCCGTTCCACCACACCGTCATCCCCCTTCTAACCAGAGAACACCCGATACAGAAACAGGAGAAACAGGTATTAAGTGAGTTGGCAAAGCCAAAATCCACCCGGATCTACCACTCCAAAACAAACATACACCACACTGCCCAATATTGATGGGAGCCAAAAACATGGAAGTCCTGAGAGCCCACACTGACCACAGCCAGACACCACTTCTGCAAGAACCAAGCACGCGCCTAGAGATCGCCCGTGATGACCCAGGAGAGCAGCTTGGAGCAGAGACAAACGTGAAGGAGAGGCACAGGGGCCAGGGTGCTGGGTGTGCCCGTCTGTGTGACCTCACTGAGATTGCTGACCTCTGGCCCTTGGTGTCCGTCCTGTGGAGGAGGTAGCCCCCAAATCCCTGCCTCCCTTCAGCGCTGACGGAGGCTGCCCTGAAGCCTCCCCAGGGCTGAGACCGCTTCGAAATCCTGTCAACTGCACACCCACATAAGCACACAAATAAACAAAGTGTCAAGTACGCAGACAGGAAAAGAAAAGTATGCCAATCCTCCCCTATCCAACAGGCATTGAAAAAGGAACAGGAAAATTGTGGTAGTCTTGAAACCACCACCAGCTATCACGTCCTGTTGAGATGTTTTAGCCAATCAGGAACATCTCTTTACCAAGCACCTGTGTGTTTAGGAAGTCCGTTGACAGATTCCAAACAACCTCGGAGCCTGCGACCTGACCCCCATTCTACGCGCATCACCTCTCCGGCGGAACAAGCCCTGGACACCATTCAGATGGCGAGGAACAGGAACAAGGGTAGCTTGCCCTCACCACCACCAAACAAGCTCGACCCCGAGGAGCCCGGAGAACAGCGACGTTTGCTTAGACGCTTTCCCACTGACCTTGTCAGAGCGAACGTTCCCATCCCACGCCACCCAGTGTTTGACTCTCCCTGGGATGCCAGCAGCCGCCAACCCTCACAACTCACAAGCTGGAAACAGAGGCCAAGCTGACAGGAGGGAGGCCTCTCTCCATCCCCTACTGAATTCGCTCAGGACACGGAGGTTCCCAAACACACACGGCCCCGGGTATTCCACACCTGGAGAACATTCTAACAACAGACGCTGCAAAGACGTTCCCCCTAAAGAGAAACTCTGTTTCTAACTTCCCTTAGGGAAAAATAGGAGGCCCAGAACTTTCCAGAAAGTCAAGCCTGGGAGGAAGCCCCTCACCTCTGGCACTTCCTAAACCTGCCTTCCCGCAGGTGCTCAGGGATGTCCCCGCGCCAGCCCCGTCCACCCAGGACGGCAGCAGGGCTCAGGCAGCCAGCACCTGGGCAGCAGGCGAAGCAACCCCAGGGTGAAAACGTCATCCCAGGCACCACTTCCCGGAGCCCCTCAGCAAGAAAAACAGAGGCGGGACCAGAACCGAGGGCTGACTCGAGGCTGGGGAGCCACAGACCCGCACAGCTCAATCATCGGACACGCTCTGCTGTGGACAGAGGAGCCCAGCCCAGGGAGAGGCCAGCACAGAGATCCTCGTGCCGGCTCCACGGGCCAGCGTCCCCCAGGGCTGCAAGTTTGCGATCACAGCTTCAGAATCGGGTTCCAGAATCTTCCGGAATCAAAGACACACCCAACTGTAAAGCTGCCAGGACAGCAGGGCCCAGGAGCAGGCTCAGGGGAGGAGCAGGTAGAAACCCCACACACAGCACACACGTGTGCATGCTTACTCCACACATGCCACCCCTTCACCCGATACTATACACGCAAACGCCTCTATGCACTCCATACACACCCTCAAATACACTCACCAAATGTGATGCGTGTACACGCTCCACACACCCTCCAACATACACGACACACGCATGAACACGCTCACTCCACACACACCTGCTAAATACACTCACCACACACGCACAAACGTGACACACGTGCACACTCATTCCAGACCTCACGCCCCTCACCAAGTACACAGGGGCACACATCCCCAAGTCCAGCACCTGCAGACTCCACAAGCTTTGGTTTCCCCCACTGTTTCTCTCATCACATGAGATCCACACACACACGTGTCATTTACTGACATCTAACACCCGGGGAGGCCCTTAGACAGAACTGCAGTCACAAGTCGGCTTCATTCAGGCATTCATCACCAGCCCCCGGAAGCCACCTCTCCTGTCCCCACGGGGAGGGGGGGCCGAGACCGCAGGCGTCGCTGGGCTTACAGATCCCCAGGCTGGCAACCCAGCGAAATCAGGAGGGCTCGGCCACGGCCCTGGAGGGAGACGGGTACTGGCTCAGGTATGCGGCACACGGGTCCTCATTTCCATGCGGCGTCACCTACGACAGCGTCGGGTGAAAGCCAGTGGGGCTTGGCATTCCTGGGATAGACGGTCCTGGAATTACAAGGGAAGCTTTTTCACTTCTCCCCTCTGAACACATGAGGTCCATGGTCCCCGCTCACATCTAACCCTGGGAATCGGAATCGGTGACTCCTTGTCCACCTGAGGACCACCCAAGAGGATCCACACACCTGCTGCAACAGCAGCACTGCACCTGGTCCGCAGGGTAGCAAAGCAAATCCCACCTTTTGACGAAAACTGGATTACCCCGACACTGGCAGCCTGCAGTGTGTATATATCGTCAGGCCCCCACATCTGCGGCGCCACCTGCAAGAGGAACACAAACCCTTAGTCCCGGGTTCTCACGATGGCCTGTGAGGTGGATGCTGGCACCTTCTCTCCTCCCAGTGGAGAGGAGAGAAGGCCAGGGCCAGAGCTGGCGTGTCAGGAGGGTCAGGGTTCAAAAACCCCATCATCCACCTCACACAGCAGCCCTGACCGTTCAAGTGACTTCTATCATCAGCCTGAAAATGGACCACAGTTACCAGTAATTCTGAGTGCTGTTCCTTCTGACGTCAGACATTTCGCTAGAAAGATTTTGCCAAATCTGCTTTCAAAATCCTATGCTATGAAATGTCTAACGAAAATCTGAGCTGTGAAATAAAGCACACATTTCAATGAATCCCAAAATGACTATCCCGAAGGAAGTTGTAACTTGAAGTGAAAAATACCCTCTAAAAGACATCAGCCAGAATTACCTGCCATCATTACTGATCCCATATGATTAATGAATTCTACAGCATCCTCTCAGATATGAACTTAAAACCATGAGCTGAATGCACATGTTAGCACAACCAAAGTTCTGCTTTCATAAGCAGCACAGGCGTCTCTGGAGAGGATTTTAATTGGGACTACAATGCGCACGGTGGTGGTAAGAGGTTTCATGCCGGCTGTTCTCCAAGGTGCAACACAGAAACACCACTAACCTCGAAGACACCTTTGTAACGAGATGATGAGAGACGATGTGGACAGAATACTGGAAATATTTGAAAAGGAGAAACAATGCAAGGAAAGAATCTTATCAGTTACCCTTTAACACGCTTAGAAAAACCCGATTTCTCTTTTGGGATGATTAAAGAAGAAAACGACATTTCTGGATTTTTCTTTTTCTTGTCTTTTTTTACATTTTCCTTTCTGAGACAGGGTCTTGGCTCTGTCACCAAGACTGGAGTACAGTGGAGCAATCACAGCTCACCGTAGCCTTAAGTGTTCTTCCCACCTCGGACTCCAGAGTAGCAGGGACCACAGGCACGCACCACCATACTCAGCTAATTTTTCTGTTGTGAGAGAGATGGGGTGTCTTGCTCTGTTGTCCAGGCTGCTCTTGAACTCCTTGGCCTCACAAAGTGCTGCGATTACATTACAGGCATAAGCCAGCGTGCCCAACCAACCTTTTTCTTAATTCTATAACAATTACGCCGCATTCAGAGGAAGGATAACTATCAGTGAGAAGAGACTTGGCGAAGCAATATGTTGATACGAAAACAAAATGGTAACAATTCCTCCTTGTGACATTTGAGTTTGAAACTGTTAACATACCAAGCAAAAATGATAGCTCAAATCAGGTTTTACAAAGAAGTCCAATAGATGATGATTCCAATTGTATGTTTGTTTCTAGATCTGAGAAAGTCAGTCATAGCCAACTTCTACAGTTTTGTTGCCATAGACCCAAGATTAAATCACAATGTGCGTGCGAACGTGCCCCAGGGTGCGGCAGGGAACCCCACGCCCACCAAGCACGCATATGCAGAAAAATTTTCCCCAAATCTATTTTCCAACATAGAATTAAAGAGGTCCCAGATATACTTCTCTCTCTCCCCACCAAGTATGTGAGGTCAAGTTTATCCTAGTATTCGATAAAAAGGCTCATGTGAAAAAGGGAACAGCAACGCTCAGGCGACCCACGCAGGCCCCGGCAGACGCTCTATAGCAGAAGGGACGCGGCACCGGCAGGGCTGTGGGTGCACCTGCACCCTCGCTAACCTCATGGTGCAAGCACCCGAGGCTCTACAGATTCCACTCCCAGAGTTAGTGGGAAACTCCATCCTAGCACCGGGATGCTCTGCGTTGCTAGATGTACCTGCTTTAAGATATGCATGAACTGTCCTTACTCTACACACGAGACTCACTAGGAGATACTTTCAGATTTATCGGAAAAGAGACATTCCAGCAAATGCATTTCTGTAAGATTCTCTACCTCTTTTCACTGGGGGGGTGGGGGTGGGGGAGGGGGGAGGGGGGAGGGGGAAAAGGTAACTTGCCTCCAAGGGTTGGAGACAAAGCCGTTACTGCAAGACAAGAGTGCTGCGCACCCCGGGAACCGCTGCGCCACGAGGCACGAGGCACGAGGCACGAGGCACGGCCGTGCACCCCGGACGCAGGAGTAGCACACGAGGCTAGCACAGGTTGACGCCAGCCCTCTCCAGAAGCAGGCCTGTCCCTTCCTCCTCCCCCTCAGCCCCCAGCTCCCTCCAGGCCTCAGTGGCTGCTGACAGGGCAGAGGCCACAACTAGAGGAGGCTCTCAACTCCACCAGGGACAGGAGCCCCGGACGCTGGGGACTCCGCTGCTGCCCTCCGCGCCCACCTCCCTCTGCTCCGCCCTATCTCAGGAGCCAGGCGTGGCCACTTTGACCCTCTCCTTCCCTTCTGTGACTCCTACAAAAACCAGTCCAGCGAGTCCAGGCTGCCTCGCACGCCACGGATGCCCGGCACAGGCCACATGTCCTCATCCAAGCTCCTGGGGCAAGAAGGCTCTTGCAGTATTTCGCTTTCTGGTTGAGCATCCCCAGCCTGAAATCCAAAGTGCTCCGAAGAGCATTTCCTGCGAGTGTCATATGAGGGAGAGCTCGGAATGTTTCAGGTTTCAGAGCATTTTGGAGTAGGGACGCTCAGCCTGAATTTGAACGTCTTTTCAAGGAGGCCACACACTGAAGCCCCCGATGTCCGCCCCACACAATCCCAGCACACCCTCTGAAGTCCCCAGCAACAAGATTTTCTTTCTTCAAAAAAAATAAAAAATAAATAAATAAATAAAAAACCCCAAGTCACATAAACTCACACGCAACCACTGAAGGGGGTTGTGGACACCTGCACAGACTGGATGAAATGGAACTGTCACATCTTTACCAGGGTAATTTCAAGTCATTCCTCAAAACACACACCTGTTTTACTGAGCTGCATTTTAAGGTGAACACACACAAATCATTTCGGGGAAACAAATGTCACTTTGGGCCGTGTGTGGTTTCTTGACTCCTGGGAATAACTCAGCGTTCACACCCTCACTTCTGGATAAGGGAGAAGATGCAAAGAAATCTGTTAAAACAAAGACATGGAAACAAGTTTAAGAAGGGTTTGAAAGGTTCCTCCTGTCCCCCTGGAGGGGAGAGGAGGACGCCTGGAAGGCTTACGGGGGACAGGAGCACAGCCTCCTCGGTGTGCCATGGACGTCGCCTCGCTGAGGGGAGAGGACGATGCCTGGGAGGCTCACGGGGGTGGGAGCACAGCCTCCTCAGTGCTTTCTACACTCAGCAGCTTCAGAGATTCCCGTAGAAGCAGAACGCGTGAGAACCGAGTCCGGAACACACCCCAAGGAAAGGGGATGAGGGGTCAACAAAAGCATTCGCTCATTACCAAGGAGCACGGGCATGACGCCGCTTCAAAGAACGTGTGAAAAAGTCACTCACGGGTGTTTCAGAAAATAAGGGTAGCGTGAGATTGCTCGATCAGTTCAAACAGGCTGCCATCCCCCAGGCCATGAAGCCCCTGAGATGAGCCTCTCACAGTGAACAGAAGTCACTCGCACCTCTGCCAGAGAAAGTCCTACAAGCCGACACGTGACCTCACGAAACCTGGCCTACAGCCCGTCGACCACAGTGAGTCTGACACGGTACATCCCTCCAGATGGTTAAGGACCCCAGCCTTCTCGGCACCAGGGATGGGTATCGCGGAAGACAATTTTTCTGAGGGGTGGTTTTGAAATGCAACTGTTCCACCTCAGGTCAGGCATTGGATCCTCATAAGGAGCACCTCCGAGATCCCTTCACATGCCGTTTACAATAGGGTCCCAGCGCCTAGGAGAATCTAAATGCTGCCGCTGATCCAAGAGGAGGCAGAGCTCAGGCGGTCATGCTCACTTCGCCCGCCACTCACCTCCGGCTATGACCCCGGTCCCTAACAGACCATGGACCAGCACGTGCCAGTCTGCAGTCCAGGACTAAGCCCTACTGGCCAGCACACACACACCAGCCCAGGTGGAGACACTACTCGTGACCCTGACTGGGCAGGAAGGAAGCCTGAGGGCCATTTCCTGACCAGGATGCCACACCCCCGACCCAAATACAGAGGTTCCCCATAAAAACCCACTGTACACTCACCAGAAAACAGAGCCACACCTGGGCAACACAACAAGACCCCCCCATCCCTGCAACAAAGAAAAGAAAAATTAGCCAGGCATGCTGGTGCGCGCCCCAGGTCCCAGCTGCTCGGGTGACTGAGGGGGGAGGATCGCCTGAGCCAGGGATCACGCCACCGCATGCCAGCCTGGGTGACAGAGCAAGACCCTGTCTCGGAAAATATAAATAAACTAAAAACCAACAGAAACTGGGTGCATGTAGGGTGGAAGAAACGCCGCAGGAGACTAGCGAACGGCACCACAGGGTTTCTATCAGGAAGAACAGCACGTCTCCCAACCAAGTGCTCCCGCCCTCATGAGACCCTGTGCTTGGGAAGCACCAGCGAGGCCACGTGGCTGGCCTCTTCCTGCTTTAAATCAAGTGGAACCAGACGCTGTGATGACACACAGGGACTATGACAAACCCTGGAGGTTCTAACTGAGAAAACAATGACATGTGTGAGTTCCTATGACAACGTCTCAAAACAATGGAAGGAGGGTACCGTTTGCAGATAAGACAACTTCTGAAGTCTATTCAAGTGTTACCTCTTGGGAAAATAGGGAAGACTCATTTTCTCCATAGACAGCGCACACACAGCACTTTGCCACACATAATACAAGGCGGTTTATGGCAGTGGCCGCATATTTTCACGTGTATCACCTTTTGGGCATCTTCTAGGTTTGCTAGAGCCGGCGGCTACTTTCATTCCCCACAAAACACACAGAAATGCATGAGCATTATCTCCTCTCATGGAGCATCTACACTAATAGGAAGAAGAATGTCGTGCTCCAAGTGTACCTGCAAACACGGTTTTCTTCTGAAAACCCAAGTGCATGCAAAGCAAACACGGCATATCACTAAAGCGCACAGGAGAGCAGAGCACCTCTGAGTAGAAAGCATGTAAAGGATAGCTAGTTGGGAACATTATTTTAAAACGTTTCTATGGATATGAGTTATCCCAGGGAGCCCGTTTGGTACCTGCATTCAAAGGCAATTCATTATTCGACATCCAACCTTTAACAGAAGGTTCACAGTAAGATCCCCGGAAACGGCATTCCCCTGGTGACTTTTCAATGCTCAGATTTCAGTATCGATACAGCTTGGTAAGCAGTCAGGAGAGGGGCGGCTCAGAGGCTGAAAGCACACAGGTCAGGGCCCTCCTGTGTCCGACAGCCTCACCTGGGCCTCGCTTTCTGCACTGCCCAGGGCTGCTCATGAGATTGTGCCGAAACGGATCTGTGCACGCCAAACAGCTCTCAGCAGGGGCTCAACAGCCAGAAGCCGTTCCACCACACCGTCATCCCCCTTCTAACCAGAGAACACCCGATACAGAAACAGGAGAAACAGGTATTAAGTGAGTTGGCAAAGCCAAAATCCACCCGGATCTACCACTCCAAAACAAACATACACCACACTGCCCAATATTGATGGGAGCCAAAAACATGGAAGTCCTGAGAGCCCACACTGACCACAGCCAGACACCACTTCTGCAAGAACCAAGCACGCGCCTAGAGATCGCCCGTGATGACCCAGGAGAGCAGCTTGGAGCAGAGACAAACGTGAAGGAGAGGCACAGGGGCCAGGGTGCTGGGTGTGCCCGTCTGTGTGACCTCACTGAGATTGCTGACCTCTGGCCCTTGGTGTCCGTCCTGTGGAGGAGGTAGCCCCCAAATCCCTGCCTCCCTTCAGCGCTGACGGAGGCTGCCCTGAAGCCTCCCCAGGGCTGAGACCGCTTCGAAATCCTGTCAACTGCACACCCACATAAGCACACAAATAAACAAAGTGTCAAGTACGCAGACAGGAAAAGAAAAGTATGCCAATCCTCCCCTATCCAACAGGCATTGAAAAAGGAACAGGAAAATTGTGGTAGTCTTGAAACCACCACCAGCTATCACGTCCTGTTGAGATGTTTTAGCCAATCAGGAACATCTCTTTACCAAGCACCTGTGTGTTTAGGAAGTCCGTTGACAGATTCCAAACAACCTCGGAGCCTGCGACCTGACCCCCATTCTACGCGCATCACCTCTCCGGCGGAACAAGCCCTGGACACCATTCAGATGGCGAGGAACAGGAACAAGGGTAGCTTGCCCTGACCACCACCAAACAAGCTCGACCCCGAGGAGGCCGGAGAACAGCGACGTTTGCTTAGACGCTTTCCCACTGACCTTGTCAGAGCGAACGTTCCCATCCCACGCCACCCAGTGTTTGACTCTCCCTGGGATGCCAGCAGCCGCCAACCCTCACAACTCACAAGCTGGAAACAGAGGCCAAGCGGACAGGAGGGAGGCCTCTCTCCATCCCCTACTGAATTCGCTCAGGACACGGAGGTTCCCAAACACACACGGCCCCGGGTATTCCACACCTGGAGAACATTCTAACAACAGACGCTGCAAAGACGTTCCCCCTAAAGAGAAACTCAGTTTCTAACTTCCCTTAGGGAAAAATAGGAGGCCCAGAACTTTCCAGAAAATCAAGCCTGGGAGGAAGCCCCTCACCTCTGGCACTTCCTAAACCTGCCTTCCCGCAGGTGCTCAGGGATGTCCCCGCGCCAGCCCCGTCCACCCAGGACGGCAGCAGGGCTCAGGCAGCCAGCACCTGGGCAGCAGGCGAAGCAACCCCAGGGTGAAAACGTCATCCCAGGCACCACTTCCCGGAGCCCCTCAGCAAGAAAAACAGAGGCGGGACCAGAACCGAGGGCTGACTCGAGGCTGGGGAGCCACAGACCCGCACAGCTCAATCATCGGACACGCTCTGCTGTGGACAGAGGAGCCCAGCCCAGGGAGAGGCCAGCACAGAGATCCTCGTGCCGGCTCCACGGGCCAGCGTCCCCCAGGGCTGCAAGTTTGCGATCACAGCTTCAGAATCGGGTTCCAGAATCTTCCGGAATCAAAGACACACCCAACTGTAAAGCTGCCAGGACAGCAGGGCCCAGGAGCAGGCTCAGGGGAGGAGCAGGTAGAAACCCCACACACAGCACACACGTGTGCATGCTTACTCCACACATGCCACCCCTTCACCCGATACTATACACGCAAACGCCTCTATGCACTCCATACACACCCTCAAATACACTCACCAAATGTGATGCGTGTACACACTCCACACACCCTCCAACATACACGACACACGCATGAACACGCTCACTCCACACACACCTGCTAAATACACTCACCACACACGCACAAACGTGACACACGTGCACACTCATTCCAGACCTCACGCCCCTCACCAAGTACACAGGTGCACACATCCCCAAGTCCAGCACCTGCAGACTCCACAAGCTTTGGTTTCCCCCACTGTTTCTCTCATCACATGAGATCCACACACACACGTGTCATTTACTGACATCTAACACCCGGGGAGGCCCTTAGACAGAACTGCAGTCACAAGTCGGCTTCATTCAGGCATTCATCACCAGCCCCCGGAAGCCACCTCTCCTGTCCCCACGGGGAGGGGGGGCCGAGACCGCAGGCGTCGCTGGGCTTACAGATCCCCAGGCTGGCAACCCAGCGAAATCAGGAGGGCTCGGCCACGGCCCTGGAGGGAGACGGGTACTGGCTCAGGTATGCGGCACACGGGTCCTCATTTCCATGCGGCGTCACCTACGACAGCGTCGGGTGAAAGCCAGTGGGGCTTGGCATTCCTGGGATAGACGGTCCTGGAATTACAAGGGAAGCTTTTTCACTTCTCCCCTCTGAACACATGAGGTCCATGGTCCCCGCTCACATCTAACCCTGGGAATCGGAATCGGTGACTCCTTGTCCACCTGAGGACCACCCAAGAGGATCCACACACCTGCTGCAACAGCAGCACTGCACCTGGTCCGCAGGGTAGCAAAGCAAATCCCACCTTTTGACGAAAACTGGATTACCCCGACACTGGCAGCCTGCAGTGTGTATATATCGTCAGGCCCCCACATCTGCGGCGCCACCTGCAAGAGGAACACAAACCCTTAGTCCCGGGTTCTCACGATGGCCTGTGAGGTGGATGCTGGCACCTTCTCTCCTCCCAGTGGAGAGGAGAGAAGGCCAGGGCCAGAGCTGGCGTGTCAGGAGGGTCAGGGTTCAAAAACCCCATCATCCACCTCACACAGCAGCCCTGACCGTTCAAGTGACTTCTATCATCAGCCTGAAAATGGACCACAGTTACCAGTAATTCTGAGTGCTGTTCCTTCTGACGTCAGACATTTCGCTAGAAAGATTTTGCCAAATCTGCTTTCAAAATCCTATGCTATGAAATGTCTAACGAAAATCTGAGCTGTGAAATAAAGCACACATTTCAATGAATCCCAAAATGACTATCCCGAAGGAAGTTGTAACTTGAAGTGAAAAATACCCTCTAAAAGACATCAGCCAGAATTACCTGC
Organism: Chlorocebus sabaeus; assembly: GCF_047675955.1. Classification (NCBI taxonomy): domain Eukaryota; kingdom Metazoa; phylum Chordata; class Mammalia; order Primates; family Cercopithecidae; genus Chlorocebus; species Chlorocebus sabaeus. The sequence continues at coordinate 74,172 of NW_027328010.1, forward strand.
CATCATTACTGATCCCATATGATTAATGAATTCTACAGCATCCTCTCAGATATGAACTTAAAACCATGAGCTGAATGCACATGTTAGCACAACCAAAGTTCTGCTTTCATAAGCAGCACAGGCGTCTCTGGAGAGGATTTTAATTGGGACTACAATGCGCACGGTGGTGGTAAGAGGTTTCATGCCGGCTGTTCTCCAAGGTGCAACACAGAAACACCACTAACCTCGAAGACACCTTTGTAACGAGATGATGAGAGACGATGTGGACAGAATACTGGAAATATTTGAAAAGGAGAAACAATGCAAGGAAAGAATCTTATCAGTTACCCTTTAACACGCTTAGAAAAACCCGATTTCTCTTTTGGGATGATTAAAGAAGAAAACGACATTTCTGGATTTTTCTTTTTCTTGTCTTTTTTTACATTTTCCTTTCTGAGACAGGGTCTTGGCTCTGTCACCAAGACTGGAGTACAGTGGAGCAATCACAGCTCACCGTAGCCTTAAGTGTTCTTCCCACCTCGGACTCCAGAGTAGCAGGGACCACAGGCACGCACCACCATACTCAGCTAATTTTTCTGTTGTGAGAGAGATGGGGTGTCTTGCTCTGTTGTCCAGGCTGCTCTTGAACTCCTTGGCCTCACAAAGTGCTGCGATTACATTACAGGCATAAGCCAGCGTGCCCAACCAACCTTTTTCTTAATTCTATAACAATTACGCCGCATTCAGAGGAAGGATAACTATCAGTGAGAAGAGACTTGGCGAAGCAATATGTTGATACGAAAACAAAATGGTAACAATTCCTCCTTGTGACATTTGAGTTTGAAACTGTTAACATACCAAGCAAAAATGATAGCTCAAATCAGGTTTTACAAAGAAGTCCAATAGATGATGATTCCAATTGTATGTTTGTTTCTAGATCTGAGAAAGTCAGTCATAGCCAACTTCTACAGTTTTGTTGCCATAGACCCAAGATTAAATCACAATGTGCGTGCGAACGTGCCCCAGGGTGCGGCAGGGAACCCCACGCCCACCAAGCACGCATATGCAGAAAAATTTTCCCCAAATCTATTTTCCAACATAGAATTAAAGAGGTCCCAGATATACTTCTCTCTCTCCCCACCAAGTATGTGAGGTCAAGTTTATCCTAGTATTCGATAAAAAGGCTCATGTGAAAAAGGGAACAGCAACGCTCAGGCGACCCACGCAGGCCCCGGCAGACGCTCTATAGCAGAAGGGACGCGGCACCGGCAGGGCTGTGGGTGCACCTGCACCCTCGCTAACCTCATGGTGCAAGCACCCGAGGCTCTACAGATTCCACTCCCAGAGTTAGTGGGAAACTCCATCCTAGCACCGGGATGCTCTGCGTTGCTAGATGTACCTGCTTTAAGATATGCATGAACTGTCCTTACTCTACACACGAGACTCACTAGGAGATACTTTCAGATTTATCGGAAAAGAGACATTCCAGCAAATGCATTTCTGTAAGATTCTCTACCTCTTTTCACTGGGGGGGTGGGGGTGGGGGAGGGGGGGAGGGGGGAGGGGGAAAAGGTAACTTGCCTCCAAGGGTTGGAGACAAAGCCGTTACTGCAAGACAAGAGTGCTGCGCACCCCGGGAACCGCTGCGCCACGAGGCACGAGGCACGAGGCACGAGGCACGGCCGTGCACCCCGGACGCAGGAGTAGCACACGAGGCTAGCACAGGTTGACGCCAGCCCTCTCCAGAAGCAGGCCTGTCCCTTCCTCCTCCCCCTCAGCCCCCAGCTCCCTCCAGGCCTCAGTGGCTGCTGACAGGGCAGAGGCCACAACTAGAGGAGGCTCTCAACTCCACCAGGGACAGGAGCCCCGGACGCTGGGGACTCCGCTGCTGCCCTCCGCGCCCACCTCCCTCTGCTCCGCCCTATCTCAGGAGCCAGGCGTGGCCACTTTGACCCTCTCCTTCCCTTCTGTGACTCCTACAAAAACCAGTCCAGCGAGTCCAGGCTGCCTCGCACGCCACGGATGCCCGGCACAGGCCACATGTCCTCATCCAAGCTCCTGGGGCAAGAAGGCTCTTGCAGTATTTCGCTTTCTGGTTGAGCATCCCCAGCCTGAAATCCAAAGTGCTCCGAAGAGCATTTCCTGCGAGTGTCATATGAGGGAGAGCTCGGAATGTTTCAGGTTTCAGAGCATTTTGGAGTAGGGACGCTCAGCCTGAATTTGAACGTCTTTTCAAGGAGGCCACACACTGAAGCCCCCGATGTCCGCCCCACACAATCCCAGCACACCCTCTGAAGTCCCCAGCAACAAGATTTTCTTTCTTCAAAAAAAATAAAAAATAAATAAATAAATAAAAAACCCCAAGTCACATAAACTCACACGCAACCACTGAAGGGGGTTGTGGACACCTGCACAGACTGGATGAAATGGAACTGTCACATCTTTACCAGGGTAATTTCAAGTCATTCCTCAAAACACACACCTGTTTTACTGAGCTGCATTTTAAGGTGAACACACACAAATCATTTCGGGGAAACAAATGTCACTTTGGGCCGTGTGTGGTTTCTTGACTCCTGGGAATAACTCAGCGTTCACACCCTCACTTCTGGATAAGGGAGAAGATGCAAAGAAATCTGTTAAAACAAAGACATGGAAACAAGTTTAAGAAGGGTTTGAAAGGTTCCTCCTGTCCCCCTGGAGGGGAGAGGAGGACGCCTGGAAGGCTTACGGGGGACAGGAGCACAGCCTCCTCGGTGTGCCATGGACGTCGCCTCGCTGAGGGGAGAGGACGATGCCTGGGAGGCTCACGGGGGTGGGAGCACAGCCTCCTCAGTGCTTTCTACACTCAGCAGCTTCAGAGATTCCCGTAGAAGCAGAACGCGTGAGAACCGAGTCCGGAACACACCCCAAGGAAAGGGGATGAGGGGTCAACAAAAGCATTCGCTCATTACCAAGGAGCACGGGCATGACGCCGCTTCAAAGAACGTGTGAAAAAGTCACTCACGGGTGTTTCAGAAAATAAGGGTAGCGTGAGATTGCTCGATCAGTTCAAACAGGCTGCCATCCCCCAGGCCATGAAGCCCCTGAGATGAGCCTCTCACAGTGAACAGAAGTCACTCGCACCTCTGCCAGAGAAAGTCCTACAAGCCGACACGTGACCTCACGAAACCTGGCCTACAGCCCGTCGACCACAGTGAGTCTGACACGGTACATCCCTCCAGATGGTTAAGGACCCCAGCCTTCTCGGCACCAGGGATGGGTATCGCGGAAGACAATTTTTCTGAGGGGTGGTTTTGAAATGCAACTGTTCCACCTCAGGTCAGGCATTGGATCCTCATAAGGAGCACCTCCGAGATCCCTTCACATGCCGTTTACAATAGGGTCCCAGCGCCTAGGAGAATCTAAATGCTGCCGCTGATCCAAGAGGAGGCAGAGCTCAGGCGGTCATGCTCACTTCGCCCGCCACTCACCTCCGGCTATGACCCCGGTCCCTAACAGACCATGGACCAGCACGTGCCAGTCTGCAGTCCAGGACTAAGCCCTACTGGCCAGCACACACACACCAGCCCAGGTGGAGACACTACTCGTGACCCTGACTGGGCAGGAAGGAAGCCTGAGGGCCATTTCCTGACCAGGATGCCACACCCCCCGACCCAAATACAGAGGTTCCCCATAAAAACCCACTGTACACTCACCAGAAAACAGAGCCACACCTGGGCAACACAACAAGACCCCCCCATCCCTGCAACAAAGAAAAGAAAAATTAGCCAGGCATGCTGGTGCGCGCCCCAGGTCCCAGCTGCTCGGGTGACTGAGGGGGGAGGATCGCCTGAGCCAGGGATCACGCCACCGCATGCCAGCCTGGGTGACAGAGCAAGACCCTGTCTCGGAAAATATAAATAAACTAAAAACCAACAGAAACTGGGTGCATGTAGGGTGGAAGAAACGCCGCAGGAGACTAGCGAACGGCACCACAGGGTTTCTATCAGGAAGAACAGCACGTCTCCCAACCAAGTGCTCCCGCCCTCATGAGACCCTGTGCTTGGGAAGCACCAGCGAGGCCACGTGGCTGGCCTCTTCCTGCTTTAAATCAAGTGGAACCAGACGCTGTGATGACACACAGGGACTATGACAAACCCTGGAGGTTCTAACTGAGAAAACAATGACATGTGTGAGTTCCTATGACAACGTCTCAAAACAATGGAAGGAGGGTACCGTTTGCAGATAAGACAACTTCTGAAGTCTATTCAAGTGTTACCTCTTGGGAAAATAGGGAAGACTCATTTTCTCCATAGACAGCGCACACACAGCACTTTGCCACACATAATACAAGGCGGTTTATGGCAGTGGCCGCATATTTTCACGTGTATCACCTTTTGGGCATCTTCTAGGTTTGCTAGAGCCGGCGGCTACTTTCATTCCCCACAAAACACACAGAAATGCATGAGCATTATCTCCTCTCATGGAGCATCTACACTAATAGGAAGAAGAATGTCGTGCTCCAAGTGTACCTGCAAACACGGTTTTCTTCTGAAAACCCAAGTGCATGCAAAGCAAACACGGCATATCACTAAAGCGCACAGGAGAGCAGAGCACCTCTGAGTAGAAAGCATGTAAAGGATAGCTAGTTGGGAACATTATTTTAAAACGTTTCTATGGATATGAGTTATCCCAGGGAGCCCGTTTGGTACCTGCATTCAAAGGCAATTCATTATTCGACATCCAACCTTTAACAGAAGGTTCACAGTAAGATCCCCGGAAACGGCATTCCCCTGGTGACTTTTCAATGCTCAGATTTCAGTATCGATACAGCTTGGTAAGCAGTCAGGAGAGGGGCGGCTCAGAGGCTGAAAGCACACAGGTCAGGGCCCTCCTGTGTCCGACAGCCTCACCTGGGCCTCGCTTTCTGCACTGCCCAGGGCTGCTCATGAGATTGTGCCGAAACGGATCTGTGCACGCCAAACAGCTCTCAGCAGGGGCTCAACAGCCAGAAGCCGTTCCACCACACCGTCATCCCCCTTCTAACCAGAGAACACCCGATACAGAAACAGGAGAAACAGGTATTAAGTGAGTTGGCAAAGCCAAAATCCACCCGGATCTACCACTCCAAAACAAACATACACCACACTGCCCAATATTGATGGGAGCCAAAAACATGGAAGTCCTGAGAGCCCACACTGACCACAGCCAGACACCACTTCTGCAAGAACCAAGCACGCGCCTAGAGATCGCCCGTGATGACCCAGGAGAGCAGCTTGGAGCAGAGACAAACGTGAAGGAGAGGCACAGGGGCCAGGGTGCTGGGTGTGCCCGTCTGTGTGACCTCACTGAGATTGCTGACCTCTGGCCCTTGGTGTCCGTCCTGTGGAGGAGGTAGCCCCCAAATCCCTGCCTCCCTTCAGCGCTGACGGAGGCTGCCCTGAAGCCTCCCCAGGGCTGAGACCGCTTCGAAATCCTGTCAACTGCACACCCACATAAGCACACAAATAAACAAAGTGTCAAGTACGCAGACAGGAAAAGAAAAGTATGCCAATCCTCCCCTATCCAACAGGCATTGAAAAAGGAACAGGAAAATTGTGGTAGTCTTGAAACCACCACCAGCTATCACGTCCTGTTGAGATGTTTTAGCCAATCAGGAACATCTCTTTACCAAGCACCTGTGTGTTTAGGAAGTCCGTTGACAGATTCCAAACAACCTCGGAGCCTGCGACCTGACCCCCATTCTACGCGCATCACCTCTCCGGCGGAACAAGCCCTGGACACCATTCAGATGGCGAGGAACAGGAACAAGGGTAGCTTGCCCTGACCACCACCAAACAAGCTCGACCCCGAGGAGGCCGGAGAACAGCGACGTTTGCTTAGACGCTTTCCCACTGACCTTGTCAGAGCGAACGTTCCCATCCCACGCCACCCAGTGTTTGACTCTCCCTGGGATGCCAGCAGCCGCCAACCCTCACAACTCACAAGCTGGAAACAGAGGCCAAGCGGACAGGAGGGAGGCCTCTCTCCATCCCCTACTGAATTCGCTCAGGACACGGAGGTTCCCAAACACACACGGCCCCGGGTATTCCACACCTGGAGAACATTCTAACAACAGACGCTGCAAAGACGTTCCCCCTAAAGAGAAACTCAGTTTCTAACTTCCCTTAGGGAAAAATAGGAGGCCCAGAACTTTCCAGAAAATCAAGCCTGGGAGGAAGCCCCTCACCTCTGGCACTTCCTAAACCTGCCTTCCCGCAGGTGCTCAGGGATGTCCCCGCGCCAGCCCCGTCCACCCAGGACGGCAGCAGGGCTCAGGCAGCCAGCACCTGGGCAGCAGGCGAAGCAACCCCAGGGTGAAAACGTCATCCCAGGCACCACTTCCCGGAGCCCCTCAGCAAGAAAAACAGAGGCGGGACCAGAACCGAGGGCTGACTCGAGGCTGGGGAGCCACAGACCCGCACAGCTCAATCATCGGACACGCTCTGCTGTGGACAGAGGAGCCCAGCCCAGGGAGAGGCCAGCACAGAGATCCTCGTGCCGGCTCCACGGGCCAGCGTCCCCCAGGCTGCAAGTTTGCGATCACAGCTTCAGAATCGGGTTCCAGAATCTTCCGGAATCAAAGACACACCCAACTGTAAAGCTGCCAGGACAGCAGGGCCCAGGAGCAGGCTCAGGGGAGGAGCAGGTAGAAACCCCACACACAGCACACACGTGTGCATGCTTACTCCACACATGCCACCCCTTCACCCGATACTATACACGCAAACGCCTCTATGCACTCCATACACACCCTCAAATACACTCACCAAATGTGATGCGTGTACACACTCCACACACCCTCCAACATACACGACACACGCATGAACACGCTCACCTCCACACACACCTGCTAAATACACTCACCACACACGCACAAACGTGACACACGTGCACACTCATTCCAGACCTCACGCCCCTCACCAAGTACACAGGTGCACACATCCCCAAGTCCAGCACCTGCAGACTCCACAAGCTTTGGTTTCCCCCACTGTTTCTCTCATCACATGAGATCCACACACACACGTGTCATTTACTGACATCTAACACCCGGGAGGCCCTTAGACAGAACTGCAGTCACAAGTCGGCTTCATTCAGGCATTCATCACCAGCCCCCGGAAGCCACCTCTCCTGTCCCACGGGGAGGGGGGGCCGAGACCGCAGGCGTCGCTGGGCTTACAGATCCCCAGGCTGGCAACCCAGCGAAATCAGGAGGGCTCGGCCACGGCCCTGGAGGGAGACGGGTACTGGCTCAGGTATGCGGCACACGGGTCCTCATTTCCATGCGGCGTCACCTACGACAGCGTCGGGTGAAAGCCAGTGGGGCTTGGCATTCCTGGGATAGACGGTCCTGGAATTACAAGGGAAGCTTTTTCACTTCTCCCCTCTGAACACATGAGGTCCATGGTCCCCGCTCACATCTAACCCTGGGAATCGGAATCGGTGACTCCTTGTCCACCTGAGGACCACCCAAGAGGATCCACACACCTGCTGCAACAGCAGCACTGCACCTGGTCCGCAGGGTAGCAAAGCAAATCCCACCTTTTGACGAAAACTGGATTACCCCGACACTGGCAGCCTGCAGTGTGTATATATCGTCAGGCCCCCACATCTGCGGCGCCACCTGCAAGAGGAACACAAACCCTTAGTCCCGGGTTCTCACGATGGCCTGTGAGGTGGATGCTGGCACCTTCTCTCCTCCCAGTGGAGAGGAGAGAAGGCCAGGGCCAGAGCTGGCGTGTCAGGAGGGTCAGGGTTCAAAAACCCCATCATCCACCTCACACAGCAGCCCTGACCGTTCAAGTGACTTCTATCATCAGCCTGAAAATGGACCACAGTTACCAGTAATTCTGAGTGCTGTTCCTTCTGACGTCAGACATTTCGCTAGAAAGATTTTGCCAAATCTGCTTTCAAAATCCTATGCTATGAAATGTCTAACGAAAATCTGAGCTGTGAAATAAAGCACACATTTCAATGAATCCCAAAATGACTATCCCGAAGGAAGTTGTAACTTGAAGTGAAAAATACCCTCTAAAAGACATCAGCCAGAATTACCTGCCATCATTACTGATCCCATATGATTAATGAATTCTACAGCATCCTCTCAGATATGAACTTAAAACCATGAGCTGAATGCACATGTTAGCACAACCAAAGTTCTGCTTTCATAAGCAGCACAGGCGTCTCTGGAGAGGATTTTAATTGGGACTACAATGCGCACGGTGGTGGTAAGAGGTTTCATGCCGGCTGTTCTCCAAGGTGCAACACAGAAACACCACTAACCTCGAAGACACCTTTGTAACGAGATGATGAGAGACGATGTGGACAGAATACTGGAAATATTTGAAAAGGAGAAACAATGCAAGGAAAGAATCTTATCAGTTACCCTTTAACACGCTTAGAAAAACCCGATTTCTCTTTTGGGATGATTAAAGAAGAAAACGACATTTCTGGATTTTTCTTTTTCTTGTCTTTTTTTACATTTTCCTTTCTGAGAC